>NW_022639471.1:1714496-1796938 GCF_010583005.1 Odontomachus brunneus
AGAGAGAGAGAGAGAGAGAGAGAGAGAGAGAGAGAGAGAGAGAGAGAAAGAGAGACGAACTGAAAATAACCCAATGTAAGAGTTATGTCATGTACAATACATCGAATTGTTGTGTTTGGTTTCTTATGAGTGCTATTATGATGATGTGTGATGTATTATGAATCTTTATGTCAGAGTATATTGTGAGTGTAATTGTGTGTATATGTATCTAGATTAATTGCATCCCGATTGAGACTCTGAGAACGTGTTTATTAGCAGAGCGTAAGATTTGCAAATAGAAAGAGAAAGATCTCATTATCTCGATGGTGAAGTGGCATATTTCTCCACCGACGATTATACAATCTTTTTACTACGCGAGTTCTACGCCAGAAAGACTTTATGAAATCGCGTACAATTTCAATTTCAAACACTTGTTCTAATAATTATCGATTGAAGTAAGACAAATTGTTCTTTTTGCGGATAAGCTCGCTCCAGAGTCTTTGACACTACGATCGAATATCTGTCAAGCGTAGACACTTTGTGATTATTCGATCGCAGTCTGAACTTTTTTAGTATTTTGAATGAAATCAATGTGATTAGCTTTTATCATGATAACGGGATAAAACAGAAGTAGATCGATCTTTTACGTGTAAATCAATATTACTCGTAAAAATTAAAAACATAACAGTAGGAAAAATATAATGGCAAACTCGCATCCGACCATCCCTTTCAATCCCGTTATCGTTTCGTGTTCGGTGTGATTATGAATATAGGAAACCTGGGAAGATATATATGTATCATTATCTAATTCCGCATAAATTATTTTGTTTATAAATTTTCACATTTTGAACAAATATTACCTTTGTAAATTTTAAACACGTTTCTTAAGTTGGTATAACCGAATTCAAATGCTACAACAAAAATTTATTGTCTAAAAATGTCTTACTAATATAATATTGTGAATTTCTACATCAAGAGAAATAAAAGTTCAAGTCAGATATAAAAGAATAAAAGTCACGCGCACGTGAGCGCAAAATCTCCCAAATTCTCTTACGTCTCAAGTCTTCCCAGACAGCCCTGAAGCTCGATCACGTGTACAGAGCTGAGCATTTTCTGCATACTAAAGTACTTGTAGAGTTCATCTTGCGGACTCAGGTCCCAAGGATACAACGACGAGTACGAGAGTATTAAGGAAAAGAGAGTTTCTATCTAAAGATCTTGCAAAACTATTTCTTGCAAAAGAGCACCATCGAAAGAAAGATAATACCATTCTAGTTCTATCGAGATACATATCTATATATGTTCGTACGAGGTATATATATATATTGTAATTGAAACGCTACAACTACTCCGACAGCATCTAGCGCTTGTTCAGCCCTGCGCACAGAAAGTTCACTAAATAGTATATTCTATATACTTGTACACGCGCGATATAGAAAGTATACGAATGTCTCCGGAGTACCGAGTGTCCGATACGTCACTGCTACCGGTACTCGCTGAGAAACGCTCTAATTACTTTCTAGTAAGCGGCACTTACCGGGCGACGCGAAAATTGACTCCCGTGACGCTTCTCCATGTCTGATTGTCGACTTTCATCGACAATTATTGCGTAATCTTAAAATAAACGCACAAAGAAGATAGTAAAGAAAACATCACTACAACGATCTGTCGTCTTCGGGTTGTGTCGCTTGAAAACAATTTACCCGACAAACGATGGGAATAACTTCGACAGCGACAGAAAAATTATATTCACGCAACGAACGTATTTGTATCAGTTAAATTCAATGAGCGGTCGCTAATTAATTACTTTCTTTCACGACGATAACGATAATTTTCACTCCTCGACTTCGAGAGCGATCACGGGGAGCCACTTTTCGCGCTACTCTACCTAGCGAGTCTCGAATTAAATCTCGCTTTACACTCGGAGCAATTCTGAGAGTTCGGTGAGAGGGGTGTTGGCATATGTGGAGCTTACCCTCACGCCGAATGCGGCGATCTTCAGTATGCACTCGATAGTGAACATCCCCGTGAAGCACATGTTCATGTACTTCAGCGTGTTCTTGTACTGCTCGCTTTGCCGATGGAACTGCAATGCATACACTGACAAACACACGGCCGACAGACAGACATACGTGTACGTACAGGCTTATAAAAAAACCACGTGTCTCGTCGACAAGAATCTTTCTTTTTTCCCCCCAAGTTTCTTTTTTCACTCTTTGCTCAAAACGACCCTCTCTTCCTTCCTTTGGACCGTCACGTCGAGAGGAAGGAAGAAGTGACTCTGTCCCTTTCTTTCTCCACGCCGAAACTCTGTGTACCGATACATGAACATTCTGTGCCGTGATAAGTACGATCCATGCGTCAACAGCAAGCCGAAATTATATTGGAACTGTACGAGAGGTAAGCGAAGTGATTTGGTATCGTTTGCACCGGCGAATTTAATTAACGATGTTTCTGATTCTTATTCTTTTAGAAATTTCTAAATCAATCCTGCATATCGTAACAATGCGGGAATCGCGACAAGGAAATTTCATTGGCTGCGTCTAGAAGCATGAACATTTTCGCACGAGTAATTTTGCAATCCTTTAATCCCGACGCGGAAATTTAATCTCTGCTGAAGCACAACGTCATCCCTTATGATGTATCGTTTGCGTGACCGTAAAAATTGCACCGAATCAGAAATGATATCAATGAGAGAATCAAGAGACGCTTCATCTCCACGAGTGAGAGAAACAAGATAGACAGTAACAACACATAAAATAATAATAAATAAATTGTCAAATATGTGCGTGAAAGAACGACCGAATCAGCTCCGTGTCACGAATTGGTACACAGTTTCGCAGTCGTAAATGGCGTGTGGAAAGTAAAGTGCGAGGTACGCGAGATTACATATGCATATACGTAAACGTAAGTGTGAACATACGCCATCTTATATCCGAAAGAATGTGGGGGAGGACATTTAATATAAAGATATATATCGCCTTATATACGTGTACGAACTTACTCGGTGTGTTATGTACGGGGTACAGTTAATAAATATGTTTGTTCTCTTATGTGTAAATATATATATATATCTTTCTTTGCGACATATAGACTGCTATTTCATCGAGTGTGGTGCATATGTCGACAATGTGCACGTGGAATACACTATATAGTGACCAAGTTACCTGCGCTTCGCAGTGTACGATAGGTCTCTTTAATCGACTTGTTCGGCCCTATGAGATATCGGACATGTACAGCTTGGTAACAGCTGGTGATTAATTGGCCTTCTGGGTTAATGGACTGTATACTGGGGATTTCCCGGACAGTGGACTCCGTCGGACGCGACGACGGGAGGATTGTTCGACAACGAAGCGGGAACACGAGTTTCTGCTCGCGTCGTGGTTTTCTGAATCTAAATAGAGTCCATCGATTTGAAATTCATAGAGATCCTTAGAGATAAGACTCTTTTCTCTTTGAGATTTTAGACGTTTCAAGGATCTGTCGATGGGACATTCTCCTCGAGTTACCCGACGAGATCTCCAAGATAAAGATGGAATTTAATTAACAATTCGGAACGTCGCGATACGCACGCTGATTTAAATTTCCTTAACGAAGAGAAAATTATCGCACTAACAGATATTATTACAATAACGATTTTGGATTTTGATTTCTCTCGAAAGGATAACACGCGCGTCTTCGCACGATCCTCTATGGTTTAAACTAAATATTCTCCTCCTGCCGTTGCTTCCTGCAGAATCCGGGCCAGGATTTGGACATATACGAGTTAGTGTCTGAAGATTTGGTTGCTGCTGAATTGAGGACGAGTGTGACATTGAAATAAAAGTACGAGAAACGACCGAAGAGAGAACATATAAAGAACAACCGAAAGGAAACAAAGACACTCAGTGAAACATTCGAAACGGAAAGAAGGTGCTGCGATGAAGGGATCGACGGGGTCAATGACGTGTCACTTCTCGAGAACAGTGTTCAGATCTCTCCGCAATTTTCCAAAAGGACGGAAAGGGAGAGGAGGAAATGGCTGGGTGGAGAGTCAAACGTGCGATCGCCCCGTGCAGAGTGTTTCCTGTCACTAAAAAACACACACACATTCAGTGGACGTCTAATGTTGTCTCGCTCAACTTCTGTATCAATTGATCTGTTTCGGTGGCAGCCAGCATGCGACACGCAATTTTGCACGTGTGTGTATGTACGAAGAAGTGCGGGCTATCTTGTGTGCATGTATGTGTCCGTATATAGATCTATATAGATGTATATAATCGTATATACATACACCGTATCGGTCGCCGCTCCCTGACGGGGAGAGAACACGAACTAATCAATTTGTGCGTTATGTAATGTGGCAAATAGACATAATTAATTAATCAACTAATGTCCAAAACCATAATCAATCCTGCGGCTTGGAAGCGAAACAAAACATCGCATAAATGGGCGAAGAGATTTCCTCTATCCATAAGCCACGTGACTATTCCAGTCACAATGTCATGAAACACACAGCGCTAGAATTATCCCGACATTTTATCTACTTGATTTTTAATCAAAAACTCTTGCATCATTAGCTAAAGGCTCCCGTCGAGATTTTCGCTAATTGAACACATTTTCATGATAATTACGAACCAACAAAATTTTCAATAACGAGATATCTCTTCTCCCCGTTCGCGTGAGCATATCCGATAACGTGAATATCGTGTCTTACTCGATATGTGCTCTCAAGACTTAGTGCAGTGCGTGTGCAAGTGATCCGAACATTCCGTGTTTCTTTTTTTCTCAGGCAACAAGTCCGATCACATCATATCATAATCGGGCGGTGTGTAAGTTCGAATTAGCGCGTGTGCGTGCGCGCACACGTGTATGTATGTGTGTGTTCGTCTACCTGTCTATCTCTAGTTCAGCGAGTCTAGACAAGGGTGGTCTCGTTTGACAGAGGCAAGGGTGGAAATCTATCTCGTGCGTTCAAACTGTACAGATCGGGGATCGAGAGGCAAACGGAGGGACCGCGGCTCGGAGAAGCCTTCAAAACGAAAGCGTGCGCGAATCCGGCTAAAATCTTTTGTCATCGATTCGCCACTATTTCGAAAACGACGGATGAATTTGGACTCGAAGAGCGAGTCGAGTTATAGATCTAATAACACGCGGAAAGAAAGAGTGCGTATGTAAAAACATCCAACTCTCTTTCAGAATATATTTCTTATCCTTAAACAAAAGCTAGTAAGGTAAATCGAAGTTAGCGGAAGTGAATTTGTAAGCAAATCTCTAATTCAAAACTCGACTCAACATCCAAATCCATTCATCCATCGTTATTAGTTGATTTAGGTGCCTGGAAGCAATGAAAAATGGAAGAAGGTGACGAATTTCCAATGATAAAACTGACTGTTACCACAAAATCATACAATAAAAAATGTCGCTCAGTACTCACAAGATTATTTCAAAAATTACAATGAGCACTAAACAAGCATTTAAAAATTTTTCTACAATTTTGCGACAGCTGTGCAAATTTTACCACAGTAAACTTATCCTACATTGTTCCATTTATCCTCAAAATGTATCCATTTAGCTTCCGACTACTCTACTTGATTTTACATGGATGAAACGTAAAATTATCTATAAAGACGATCTTTGCGTCCCGAAAGAAATATCGAGAGAAAGGGAAGCTCGAGAGAGAAAGAGAAAAAGAGTGAGAAAGAGATTAAACGTCAATTTGAAAAAGAGGTGCTTCAGAACAACACGTGGATTCGCGTGCAGGGCTCGTGGACGCCGAGAAGTCGCAACCTTCTGGCATTCTCTCCTCTAAAATCTCGGTTATATTAAGCGGATGAAAGAGGTGCTAGATATCTTCGCCTTGCTACCAGTTAAAACATGGTATTAGCAAGGCGCAAGAGTCGAACGCACGTTGTACATGTGTGTTATGTGTGTGTCTGTGGAGGTCACATCGATGTTCGAACGTTCCCTTCACACGTTCTCGAGTATGTCTACTTCGAAAACGAGGACACAGCGGCAGCCATGCAATTAGTCGAACGAGGGATCAGATAGAAACCAGTTTTAGGGTAAACAAAAAATAAACATGAAGAGGACAAGAATACACAGTCAAAAATTAACGGTAAAATTAAGACAGGTTAAAACTGAATAAAGAAACAGCCTTTCCTTGTATAATTGGCAACACTCACGCGCTCTTTTAAATTATTAAAATGAAAAAATCCACATTCACGAAAATTGCTATGTGAATTGTACGCATTGTACAAAATTGGCGAAAAGTTGCTGTTTTACTCGCATGTCTCTGCTTCCGACGAACATTTATAGTGATTAAAACAAATTGACTTATTTAATTAATAAACTGTTCGACTTTGTTAAAATTTTACTGATATCTCTCGAGGATCAAAAAGAGTGCCAACGATATTTAGGAAATTGGTCGATATATCGACGACACACATCAAAATATTAAGTTGCATTTGCGAGAGGAGGGTTTAACGATTAAACCAAGATCATAGAAATATACATATTGTCGAGAGATGAAAATGAGACAATAATATTCAGAAATCAGTAAAACAAAGAAACAAACATAAAACGGACGGTATGTCGCCATAGAAGGAAAATATTTTGCGGGGAAATGTTTGGGGCAAGATAATTCGCCATAGCTGTGTACACGTATTGGTAAGTACAAGGATGACAGTTATACAGAGAAAACGATTAAAAAAGATCAGCAGGCAAGAACAACAATGTCCTCGTATATAATAATGTGATATATATATATATATATATATATATATATATATATATATATATATAATGGTACAGTAATTCGGTATTACGTACGCTGCTTTTGGACGCGACATATTCTCGTTTACGACCTCGCGTATTCGTGACGCTAACAAGAGACGAGACTGTTTGTCGATTGGTTAAAGTTGCCAAAAAAGGTTTAATGGGTCTTACGCCAAAAAATGCGCGGCTATCAAAATGACTGGGAATCGCAAAACGCAAAAATAAACGGGTGGGACACGGCAGCTCCAAAAATAAGACATAAACGCCAAATTTCGATCCTGAAATTAAAGCTACTCGAAATGTCTCGCAAAAATATATTTGAAAAAATACTTTGTCCGTTATCTCAGCTTTCTTTGTCACATGTTCTTCGTAAGGTACAATAATTTGCATTTATGTGCTTTTCAGAACTGCGATGTGAGGAGTCGAAAGCAGTCGGAGGCAACTCGAAGACTCGCAAGAATATTCCCGAGTCGAAATTTCGATTCTACATTAAACCTGCAAATTCCGTCGGACTTGAAGGACAAATGGAGAATTCCGAGATGTAACGCTATACTTTAACTATTATATATATATATTATAATAGCTATACAGGCTATTGTCCTATCGTTGATAATTAATGTTACTAACAACCGTTTTTTCCACGTTTCTAACGAGACTTCAAAGAAGAATCTAGTAACGAATTATTTAATATTCGATTATCTCGATGTTCCACACTTGCATCTAATCTTTATTCTTCATTTCATTAAGAAACGTATTGATTATATGACTTTATTTAACTGTAGATACAATAAATATGATAAGCAAATATGAAGTAATTAATAGAATTACTAAGGGAATTAATTAATTAAGAGTGAATAAACCCTTAGACAGCGCATATATGCAACCTGTGGCGGAAGTCTTAACTGTGCACGAAGATTGCTACTAAAAACGTCTGATTCTCAACAGTCACTGCGTGCGGACAACGCCTGAAGACGTCCGACACTCAATGCGCAAATGAGACATAATGACAATTAGCGTTAGCTCTGCGCACAGCAATCATCTTATTGTTGAGCGATCCAAGGGTTAAACAACAAACTTTCATTCTTCGTAATCTCTTTGTCGTTATTTCCCTTTTCATTGGCGTTGAAAATACTAATTGGACTTGAAGATTCAAAGGAAATAGGATGAAGGAGCAATTGTGAGGGCGAAGACAGCAATTGTGTGTCGAATAATACTATGCATCAGTAAAGATTTAAATTCGGTACAATTCGATATAAGAATTCGGTGTAAAAATCAACAAAAAGTGAGAAAAAAATGTTGGCAGATTTAAGATGGGACCTGCGACCCGAGAAGTATTATCAGACGTACAAATCGGCGAGAATTATGCTTGATTTTAAATTTCGACTCGGGTATCTTCTTATTCTCGATAAGTTTGTTAACATTTGCTCGTTAGACTCGAAAGTATCCCGTATAATAAATGATTTGACACACCTGGGAATGCGTGATGCATCGCTGCCCGCGCCCTCCACCCCGGCCTCTCAATCCAGCATTCTGCTTCCGGCTGCTCCGAATACTCCATCATGGCACTGACACTAACACTGACACTGACACTCGCGCAGGCACGATTCGTTGGGAGAAACGCGCGTTAATTAACAGTCCACGACAGTCAAATTAAACATTTCAAAAGTCCACGGAAATAACTTACTCACCGACACAAGTGCTTCGCGTCGCGACACGTGCGTTACTCGTCGGTTCGAAAAGTAATGACTTGGTCGCGGAGTAAATACACGGCACACGAGAGTAGCAAAACAATCGGCAAGAAAAGCAAAACATTCCCCACCAAACGCCAACTGTCATCGCTCGCCGATCAATAACGCGCACATGATCTCCGTAGCTGAGAGATCATAACAATCAACATTTTCAAAACATTCCACAAGTTCCCACCTTGAATTTGTCAACACTTTTCCATTTCCGTTTAAAAGATTATTGTACCGAACTCAAATTTAAATCACCTATTGGTTTACAATATTATCGTACGCACACAACTGCCATCCTCATCCTTGCAACTCCTTTCTTTTCACTTCTCTTATATCACCAAGTCCCACCAAAATTTTCGACGTCAATAAAAACAGACAATGAGCGGATTATAAAAAAGAAAATTTGTTGTTTTATTATATTTACCCATTAATTATTATTAGATTATTTAAAATTTCCTTTTTTCGCAATTATTTTTTGAATTAGTTAACTATCTATACATCGCTTATTAAAATTGGGAACAACGATTAAATGCAGATGGAAAACGTTGAGATAATCGAATATTAAATAACTCCGAATATCCATTTTCTAAATCACAAAACTTAGAGCCATTCTACAGGAGTTTTCAGCAGGCCTTTTTTTAAACCTTAATCTCAACATAGAGAAAATAGCAACTGTTCGTAGCATCAAAGTAGCGCAATAGCCCTGTGAAGGCTACGTTCGCTTTGGACACTTTCGTATTGATAGAGTCGTTCTATCTCTATTGCTCATTACATGCCAAAGGAAGATAGAATGATGCTTTCAGCACGGAAGCGTCCCAACTATAGTGTTTTGTCTCGAGACTTTCTCCATTGATTTTCAAAGTTCGAAGGAATTCGCAGGATTAACGTAGAACCAAAATTTTGACTCAGTTTGTTTCGAACCTGTTTTGAAAGTTAGATTCGCAAAGAAACTCCCGCAAATCTAGATCTGCACAACTTTTGCTTTCGATTGAAACACACTTCCTTCTTTCGTCACTCGCGTTTGCTAGATCGGAGCGAATCAGGGGACAAACATTAGCAGTCCGATTAGTAAATCTCTATCTGAGGAACTGAAGTGCACGAGGGAGAGAAACCGACGATCGTGACACTTACCTTCATCATGAGAAGTAACGTATTCAAGACGATGAGAATCATGATAAAATACTCGAATGGCGTGGATACAACTATCCTCCAGATTTTGTACTTTATGCTATTTCGCTCCTTCGGCATGTACCTCTCGAACGGCCGAGCTTGTATTGTAAAGTCTATACAAGATTTCTGAAAGAACACGAGGGCACGTAGCATTAATCGCAAATGAATAAAACATTATTATCAAAAGTACTCTTTTCCTCGGAAAAAAGTGCGATTTCTACGATTCGAGATATCGTGCGTGAAATATTTCGAATGTATTTTCGACGAATTTTCATGTACTGCATGAAATAAAAATCGACTCAAGTCTCTTAATTTACTTAATAATTTACTTAATTTTCGCGGATTGTGTGCAAAATATGAAATGACTAATTTACATAAGTAAAAGGACAATTCGCACAAAGTGTCACCTGATTCTTATCGATTTCACCGTCCTGCAGTTCAGCCTCTCCCTGCTCCTGGAACGTGATAATGATCAAGGCCACGAAGATGTTGACGAAGAAGAACGGAAAGACGATGAAGTAAACGATGTAGAAAATGGACATCTCGATGCGAAAATTCTGGATGGGACCCTTGTTCTCGTATGTGGCCGCCATCGAGTTCTGCAGGACCTGCGGCCAGCCCTCGCCGGTCTGAACGGCGAACAACGTCAGCATGGCCACCATTACGTTGTCGTAATGAAAAGACTGCGGTTCCCATTCCCGTGTCTGAAGCTTCGGTAGCATGGAATCTTCCTCGAAAACGAAGAATTGACCACTGTCGGGGCAACCAAATTAATTTCTATTCGTACCGTTCGAGACACGCTATTTTAACTCGATAATTGTCAGACTCTTCTTAAACTATAATCGATAAACAATTGATATATATATATATGTATATATATATATATATATATATATATATATATATATATATATATAATTCTCCGTACTATTCTCTTAATTCGCGCGCGCTTTCACATCTGAGCAATGATACGTCTCATTTCTAATTGAATGCGAGCTTTTCAATTATATATCTCAAGGAGTTTCTTCCAATAATTAAGAGAGCGAAAGCGCACGTTAAAAAATAACATTGAGGCTGGACAGGCGTACTCACTGGCAATCCTCCTTCGTATACTTGCTCTCGTCGTTGCAGTAGAAGAACTTGCCATTGAACAGCTGCACCGCGATCACAGCGAATATGAATTGGAACAATATGTACACTATGAGAATGTTAATGACGTTCTTGAGACTGTTCACCACGCAGTCGAACACCGCCTTGAGCTTCGGCACGCGCTTTATCGTCTTTAGCGGCCTGAGCACCCGCAGCACCCTGAGCGACTTGATGGTCGAGAGGTTCTGGCCGGCCGAGCTGCCGGACATGTCGAACGCGAACGACACCATTGCGCATATCACGACCACTGCGTCCATAATGTTCCAGAACTCGCGCAGGTACGAGCCCGGGTGCAGTATAATGCCGAGATCAATGATCTTCAGCACCATCTCGATGGTGAAGACGCCGGTGAACGCGTAGTCGAAGTAGTTGAGGATCTTGTTCCTCGGCGCGAGGTCCCAGACGGGGTCCTCGGCGGCTAGCGCAATACTCGACAGCGATATCACTATCATTATGAAGAAGTCGAAGTACCGAAGGTTGACGACCCAGTGGGCGCCTCTTCTTATACTACAAAGAAAACGCCCATAGTGAAAGACCATCCTGTATTTTTAGCGACATCGCAGACGTAGGGAGAGTAAACTTACGGATTCGTAGGGGACAGTATAAACATGGAGGAGTATGGCAGCATTGGTTTTGGTCCCGTGTCGTCGTCTTCATCCTGCTTCTTCTCTTCGGACGCCTGCTTTTCACCTTTTCCGTCTTTGCTGAAAAAGACGAAACACACTCTCTTCACTTTACATCTTTACCATCTTCTTTGCACTCTTCAACTTGTCCGCTCTATTTTATGCATCACTGAGTTAATTATCATAATTAATTGTCATAATTAATTCAGTGACATAAATTGATAATTTTACTAACTTACAAAATAATTCCACTTGACTTAAATTGGAATTTAAATTTAAATTTAAAACGAATTTAAATTTAAAAACGTCAGAGCGTGCGACAAAGTTTTGCACAAAATCGAACAATTTAAGTGGCGCAATTTCTACGATTACGTACAAAAATTTAAATCGAGCATCAACCGACTTTGTGCAAATTTTATCAGTGCAAATTTACAGAATAGACGATTTCGACGAGAAAAAGTAAAGACGAGAAAAAAGAGAGACTTACAAATTCTGGTTTGGACTTGGAGGACAGATTTCTACCTTCGGCGCGCCACCGTCCCCGGGTTTCTGCAGCGACTCGATCTCCTTCTCGAGCTCCTGTATCTGCTTCTCCTTGTCCTCCTCCTGCTCCTCTTCCTCGGCGGCGCTTAGCTCCTGCGCGTTCGCGAGATTGTCGACGGCGATAGCCAAGAAGACGTTCAGCAGGGTGTAGTTGCCGAAGAGCACCAGCACGATGAAGTAGAGCGAGTAGGCCATGCCTTGTGACTCGACACCCTGGTACATCACTTCGTTCCAGTCTTCTCCAGTCAGGACCTGCGCAATTAATTGCGAGTCAATCGGAAATCTTGGCGGCGAGCGACGTCGTTGAATCTATATCTGTCTCATTTAAGCTTTGCAAGTTGAAATTTCATACTATGTCGCTACCCTAAAAGCTGGCGAGACTACAACGCGGATTTCTTCTCTCGCCAATCAAATTCTCCTGGTTATTTCAAAGTAACCTCCAAACCACGCGTGATACATCGTAAAACGATAATCTTCATTATAGAAAAATTCAAATCGCTTGTTGAGCCAGCGTTTACATGAATTTAATTTGCATCACTTCATAGTCCGATTTGTTGGTATAAAGTCGTATCAATTGATTGCCGGGCTTACTTGGAAGACAGTGAGTAGTGCGATGGGAAAGGTGTTGAAGTTAGTGGGCGGCGTGCCGCCCTCGAAGTTGAACTGGCCGCCAAAGAGCTGCATGCCGAGCAGCGCGAATATGAGAATGAAGAGGAAGAGCAAGAAGAGAAGGGAGATGATGCTGCGCATCGAGCTGAGCAGCGATATCACGAGGTTCCTCAGGCTCTTCCAGTATTTGGTGACCTTAAAAATTCTCAGGAGTCTAAGGGCACGTAGGACGGAGAGGCCGAAAGAGCCGGACTTCAACGCGGACCAGATCACCTCGAAGATCGAGCCCAAGATGACGATGCAGTCGAAGCGATTGAAGCTCGATTCGAAGTATGTGCGAGGACCGAGCGCGTACATCTTGATAAACATCTCCATCATGAAGAGGGCCAGGAACACAAACTCTGCGTAGACTGCGAGAACAAAATGAAAAAAGGATAATAACAAGTCGGAGAACTTGCTCGTTGATTTGAAACATTATAAAAGATGAAATTGAACCTTACATCTTCTATTATTATTAGCTTCTATTATTATTAGCGTCCGTGATAAAGGAAAGTTCAAAGCGGAAAGTTCGCAGTGTACTCACAGAGGAAATCGGTGAGCCACTTCGGCTGATCGTAATGCTCGACAGCCACGCAGACGGTGTTGAAGAACACAAGGACGATGACGAACCAGTAGAACTGCTGCGACTTGACGGAGTTCCGTATCCAGAACCTGAATTGCTTCTCAGCCCGCCAGAACTGCAGGCAGGTGCCCTGCTTCTTCACCTTCGACTTGAAGTAGGAGGTTCTCGAGAATCCTAAAAAATGGAAACGCGCGTCGTCAGAGAGGCGAGACACAAATCGGTCGGTCTAGAGAGCACGACGTGAACCAATCGGTCGATTAATTTGCGAACGACATCGCCATCATTCTCACATCAACGTGAATCGTCCAACTTTTCGTCGGGCTTCAGATACTTTTAACACTATCCCTTCGTTCACTCTCAAGCTAAGCTACAAACTCAAAGCTCTAGTCGCGCGCGATTCAGAAAATATGATGTTCTACGTTCAATACAAGATTCTCTCGAGTCCGAATAATGTCTAGCGATGTTCTTCCGGAAGTTCGTCGAGAAAAAATGGATATCGCGGAAATGGAACGGCTCTAAATATGGACATCCTCAACCGTTTTATGCGCCGACTGGAAGAGTCGGAAAATCATTTCCCCTTTCCGCTCAACGAAAGATATAAGAGATAGAGATATAAGAAGAGATATAAATACAAAAATTCTATGCTAGGTTACTCTCTACGTTCTAAGCGGATACAGCTATGTGTGTATGGCGATACGTATGTATGTTATGGCTACTCGGTTACGCTATGATGGCCACACCGGCCAGACCGGTAGCGGTCTGTCTAGTAAACTCTATGGGATAGGATTTACAGTACACTACTCGGGGGGGCTAAATCCTCGATCGACAATACTAAGTATACTCTACTGTTCGGTCAGTTCGTCTTTCACTAGCTAAGATCAAGTCGATAAAAACAGTAATCAGTATCCCACCACCACACGGTACGCCTAAGTCATATAGACATACTTCAGCCGGGAACACTCGCGCTTGTAAGTCCGACGAAAAGAAGTAGAAATATAAAAGAATACAACAAATCTGGATCACACTTTTCAATATATCACTTGTTGAGAAATGGAAACTCGGAAATTGATTTAGAAGTCTTTCTCATAGAAGATCAGGGATTTAAACATTTAAATTAGTCGTACTCTCATCAGAAAGTATGATCCACGCGAGCGTTCTTGGCCACAAAGAAAATATAATATTCATGTATCGTCACACCAGCCACAATAGAAGCAATACCTAGAAAACGAAAAACGAATTAGCACTCGAGCTCTCCGATCTGTCTGTCTCTCGACAATGCCCGCGCGTGATACTCGAGTGATACATGTCAGCCACAAGTCAGCAGCAAGTCGTTTCTGAGTATAAGTTGCAGACAGTGCATATAATAGTTACATCCTCTACCACGCACGAGTAATCACAACACGTAATCCACCGGCCTTTACTTTACCGTCAGTCTTTATCATCGCACAGCCGACTCTCTATCATGCTTTCTGCGCGCCCACAGTCCGCGACTTTAATGCTCATACTGCGATAAATAATAATCTAGCTACATGAAGACGATTACACTTCGTCTGGGTGTGTAAAGTATATTGCGACTTCGCGAGCGGACGATTGTGTGCGTGTAAGTGTGCACACACGTGATATTAACGAGCACTTCGATTTGGCGCGCGAGAAGTATTAGGACGAAGTATTGTGTCTTCTTTAACCGTTCATTTTCTTCTGAAATTTACACATCGGCACCAAACGTCGGCTAACGCGACAAGTGACGAATATTCAAGTATCCTTGACGAACTGTCCACGGTATTACCTTTGGCTAGCGATGGAATAAAATCTAACTTGTTGGAACTACGCTTTATCGCAAGAATGTTAACTCCTTACGCGTTTAGAACCAAGCGCGATGGACGTGCGCGACTAATTGATACATTGTGTACGCGGAGTAGGCGTGAAAATCACGTATTTACCAAGCGACTGCTCGCGTTTCTCTGATTATGTAGATGTAGTACGCACGACAATTATTTGTATACGTGTGTATTACCAACCAAAAGAGTAGAAAATCTTTCACAAACGAAAAAATATAAGAAAGAAATAAACGGAAAGAAACAATTATACAGGATTACGAGTACAGCCTTGTGAGATTACGTTGCTCATTGCGATAAGTCGTGGCATTCACGGTCGTAGTTACCTTTGAGCTTTTTCTTAGGCACTGAAACAAGAGGAGCATCTGATAGCGTGTGTTTAGAATGTTCATCGTCAGATTTTTTGGGGGAGGGAGAATTTTGAAGAGCGTCGCTCTTTTTTTTCTTTTCTTTTTTTTTTCTTCCTTTCTTTTCGACACGAGGAAGAAAAATCATCAGGCATGAATCGATGTCGAGCGTCAATAATACGTCGGCGAAACGTGAATAAACGCTAACGTGCCAATAAATATATAGAGAGAAATTTTAGAACGAGAGAGAAAGAACGGGCCAAAGCCTCGCGCCAACAATTTCCTTCGTACAACGTCACAACCAATCCTTGAAAATACGCAAAGTGCGAGGTTTTCATAAACCCCGACACACATGCGGCACAACTGCATTAAAAAAAAAATATTTGAAACTTTTTTTTTAAGATATAAAGTTTATTTCACAGAAATAGATTATATTTCCTGCAAATAAATTTTCAAATATTTTTTTCTCAATGAAGCTTCTGCTTGTTTCTTCATGATTCATGAAAATTTGATCATTCCTCTCGTCATTTGTCCCTATGATCGAATCTCGCGTCTCATAAATCGTTATCGCTGTCTGTTATTAAGGAAATTGTTGGCTGCCAACACAGGATTTGACTACTGAAAACCGTGAAATTCTTTACTACTTGAACTTCGTCTCGACTTCGCGACACGAATTCGTTCGAACACTCTGAGAACAGAGATAGAGAGAGAAAGAGAGAAAAAGACAAAGAGTAAACGAGAGAAAGAGAGAGAAAAAAGAGCCGTCAACTTTGAATGTAAAGAAGAAATGAACGAGACGAGATTATACAATGAACACAGCGAGTAGGCGAAATACAACTCACCATCGTCCTGATCGTCCTCGCCCTCCTCCTCCTCCGTGTCGGTACTCTTGCTCTTGCCGAGATTCTTCAGCTTCTTCTTCTTGGCCGCTGCTCTTCTTCTTACTGCGCAACATACATACATATACAGAGTGAGATGGTGAGAGAGAGAGGGAAGGAGAAAGAGAGAGAGAGAGGATCAAGTTATGCCAAAGTTTCTGCATCTAATTAATTAAAAGATTACGAGACGAGAACATCTTTCGAATACGACGGCGTCACTCGCGATAAGAAAAAGGAAAAAAGAAGAGAAAGTAAGAAGGAAAATTCGAGATCCATACGAACGCCTCAAAAAGAAGTAGGAGCGAAAGAATATAAGCGCGATGCTCGGGACACCCTGTATAAATATGCACGAGAGTGTTTCGGAGATGTGGCTCTCCTCTCGCGCGCACGCGCGCGAAACTTTTTTCGACTTTATGGGAATGAATATTCATGCGACGCCGATATACGTTTCGTTATATGGACCTTCTAATATATGCATTTTCTCCTCTTCCGTGGTCCTCTCTTCGGCAAGTATCACCTCCTCTGAAAAAGTAAACGGTCACACGTTAACGATAATAATAAATACGGGAGGCGGCGACTCGCGGGGCTAGCTTACGCAACAAGCTGCAACTCGTGCAAGCGCGCGCTCCTTTCTTTTTGCGAGACAGACCAATTAAAATTGATCGGACGGGGACCCGTGTTGTCGCGAGAGATCTCTTCATATGCGGAGTGAAAATAAATGCGCGAGAAGGGTCTTCTTCCTGCAAAGAAATACGTCTTCCGCGAAGAGAAGAGTCAATCATTTTACGAAACGAGGGAACTGTTTCTTCTTTTTGCGCAAGACGAATCCCCGTCGCGATTCCATTTTAATTCGCATGTTTCCTCGCTGGGTCGACAGCGAATCCTACGACGATCGGTCTAACCTGCTTTGCAGATCCAATTGAGGTAACAATTCAGTTCGCGCTCGAGCTGCTGCTGTCTTCGCAACTTCAGGAAGGACTGCCGGTTCTCCACTTTCTCTCTCTCCTTTGCAAACTCTCTACACAAGCGTGATACAAGTGACATGGAAGCTTACTCGGGAGTACTTTCATAAGGGCTAAGTTTAGCGTGGGACTTTCTGGCATTATTAGATATCCTGGCAATACCGGCGTGCTTAATAAGCTTGCCGTACTTATGTGCTTAACGAGAATAGCATTATTGGGGGACTTCTTAGAAAAGTCGGTCTCTCGCGTGATACTCGTCTCACGAATTTCTTCGACCTAACTCTCGCATAGAATTACTTAACTACATGCGACCTTACGGCCGATTTTTCAATGTTAACTACTCTACGCTAGCATTTTTCTCCCGAACCCTCGGTGTATCATCGCGATCCGATGTACGTAATTTATATTTGATGTACGTAATACGTATTTTCGAGCTTCTTCTTTCTTCTCTTTCTTCGAGCAACTATTTTTGTAAAATTAATATCTCGCGACACGCATCTCTTCCCAGAGAGACCTTTCAAAGGAAAGATTCACTTATTCTCAGTAAAGTAAGACTTATTTTCTCTGACAGTTCGCATGATATATCGAGGGCAAAATAAGAAAAATTTCTATCGATATTCACCGCGCTCGAGAATGAATAAACGTCTTTTAGCTCGACTTTACCTACTTGCGATTTAACTTTAGCCAAGAGAGGAGCAATGCCAAACGCGCTAAAAGGGCACGACCTATCTCCTACGCTAGCGTTAGAGGCAACGTTCACTAATGAGAGACCTGCTTGAGTGATCCACTTTAAGTAGGAACTGAACGCAGTCGTGAAGAGTCGCTTGCTCTTCGCTTTCCGATAAGCCGCCCGGCGCTCGACGCGCGTTCTTTCGTTCGAAAACTCCCTGACGAGGAAAGAAAGCGATTCTGTCAAGTGGTCGGTACACGCTCTCCTCTCGGTCGATCGATCTTCTCACGCGGATTCGCGGCTACGCGCCGCGATGTCGTCGCGTGGGAGGAAATCGCCGCCGGCTTACGCGGACACCGGACGCGCAGGACGCGTGTTATCGGGCACGTGTGGTCGGCGTACTCACCCGCTCAAGACACCGAGAACTAAGTTCAGCATGAAGAATGATCCAAGGACGATCAATGGTATAAAGTAAATCCAGTTGTACGTGCTGCCAAGAGCGTCGTTCGTCTGCAAATTCGACCAGAACCAGAATGAAGTGCGCGTGTCGTGTGTGCACGCACGCACGCACGTACCACGTCGGGTCTTTACACACAGCTGAGTAATATCAATGAATTAACGGCAAGAGGGCGATTATGCACAGAGAAACACTGGGCTGCATTGTTCTCTTAGCTGACGCTAAGCGCGCGACGTCGAGCGCGGTCGTTCGAGGGTGGCCGGTGAAGACGCGCGAATTTCTTTATCGTTATTCGATAATTCGAGACTGCTCTTCCTGCCAGCGACAAGCGCAGGATTTCATCGTGATCACGAACGGTGGGTGGCTGGCCGACTGGGTGAATCGACAGTCCGACGACCGCTCTCGCGCGCGCGCGCGATAATATCAGCGTTTATACGGTACTTCGAAACCATCTAAAGTAACCTGAGAGAAAAAGCTAGTCGGGGAAATGTGCCATTTTTCGAATTGGTTCTAAACCGCGCTTTCGCGACTCGATCCGATACACGAGTATCTCAACTATCCCGGATTCGATTTCGCTGTCTGGATCGTCTCGCCGGAGATCGTTGAGTGTTCGACGAACGCTCATTGTTCGAAGCATGGCCCTTCTCGCCCCGACTTTTCTTCTAGGTTGCCTAACTACAAAAATTGACACGAGACGGCCCAGAAATCGTCTCAATAATAACAGTTAACAATAAGTGATTTCGTTGCAGCCGGCGGAGCGATAATCAGAGGGCTCCAAGGAATTTTCACTGTTCTCTAACGGCGACTCGTTCGCGGCGCGACGCAGTCGGCGAGCCCTCCGCGATCCACCGGCCCCGAACGTTAACCCTTTCGTGATCTCAATCAGATAAATTTCACGGTAAATATTTACTTTTCACACATGTTTTGACATACACTTGGCGTATTTCGGTTCTAGAAGACCAAAAGGCCTCGAGAGAACGAGATCTCGGTTCGGTCACGAAAGGGTCAAGCACAATAAAAGGTATACAATTAACATCGATATTGAAACATCGAAAAAAGAGGGCTGGTACTGACAGTGTTATACTGAGCAAGGTGAACATATACGTCAGTGTTAGCTGTTTCCGCAGGCATTCCTTCGTCTAAAGCCGAATCACATCGGCGTACGAAGGGGGCGAACATCGGGATGATACGAAACACACAGAGATCGCTCAGCGATTAATTTGCGAAAGGAATAATTAAACATTTAGGCCGGAGAAGGATAAATATATATGTACAGATTCGCGATACAAGCAGACAGAAAGGAGTTCTCGTATCAAGTTGGATGAAGCGATAATGTCTTCTGAGACGGCTAAATTGATGAGGAAAGTTCGCGGAGGAAGAGGAACCGATTTATCATCGTACTTTACGACGCGTCAGTAACAATTATTGCAAACGTATTCGCGACGATTATTATCTCCTACGTTGAACAATTCTCGCTAAATTTGTTCTTGTAAAATTTGATTTAATTCGCGTAACTTCTCGTCTCGCGCGAATCCGGCATATTTATTGATTCCGGTAAGAATCGGAAATTTAATACAAAAAATTACTAAGATAAAGATTTAATACAAAAAATTACTAAGATTTAATTTCAAGAGTTTCATCTATATGTATAACGAGTCTCTCTGATAAAGTTTCACTTTCTAAATTTGTTAAGACACAGATAGGCGGGCGGGAGTGGTGAAATATACAAAAATATGATACAAAAGCGCGAAGCGCTGGCGATCGATGAAGAGATGCGGCTCAATGGTGCTACAGGAGAATTTTGACTAACGATTTATCGTATAACGACAAGAGGAAGCTTCGCTTCTTGCGCCGTGTAGGCGCAGATCGTGCGCGCGACAACGAGAAAGGTCCAAATTGTAGCAGAGAAAGACACAAAAGAGAGAATGAGCGAGAAAGAGAATAGGTGGAATACAGCGAGAAAGAGTAAAAAGAAGTTTCAACACTGAAGAACATATTTCTTGCTTTACCCAGTACAATATGGCAGTCCAGCCCTCCATAGTGATACACTGGAAGACAGTGAGCATGGCGAATCCGATGTTATCGAAGCTGGTGATGCCCGAGTTTGGTCCCTCCCAGCGATCCAGGCACGTCGAGGTGTTCGATACGCACACGTGGGCCCCCGGCGGGTGATCATGGTCGTCATCCGTGTTGCACGGGCTCGCTTGATCGCCCTCCTTTATGATTTTATCTGCAACGTCAACGTCATGAAAGACCCCGAAGCGCACCCAGGCGCTTGGAACCCTCAAAACTAGAATGGTATATTTTTTCCCAACAATTATTGAGTCAATCAAAAAGTTTGGCTCGATTTTTTAGTCAGATTTCACTTATTGTTTGCGATGGGAAGAAAGTACTCATCAACCGAGTAAGCGCTGTCGTTACCTTACGTTCTGACAGCAGATCATTGTTGCTTGTGTATGAATACAATAATACGTTGTTCATTGAAAATCAATTTGAACTTTTTGACTGATCCACACGGAGAAAAAGATTTGGTTGTACTGTCGTAAAGTTTATGTCTACACTTCTAGTCATAAACATTGAAAAAGTTGTCTGAGTTTATAAATACTGTTATTTAAAATAATATTCCAAATTTGATATTAAATATGAAAAGAATTACATAATGATAATTCAAAATTCAAGATAGTATTGACTGTTCTTATAAATACAATTTTTTTTTACTTTTTATGGCAAGTGGTAGCTCGCATGAAACAAATATGAACATATATAATATATACAGGGTGTCCCAAACCTCCATAATGACCCTTGGTGAGAACGTAGAACGGATTGAGGTGAGCAAGAAAGTGTCCTGTGCCGTTTTGCGATATTCGCAATAATAATCGAGATATTAATTAAAAAAGATTGGTGAATGATTACGCGCGATATAGTATAGGTGAGCTGCAGTGGGGCCATCTGCTGTTGTATACTTATATATTAAGTCAAACTGAACAAAAAAGTCCTCTACCATTTTGCAAATGACCACATAGATTTTTAAATATTAAAGAAAATTATTATATATATGATTGTATATCATAATGCATAAATTTTCTTTAATTAATATCTAAAAATCTATATGGTAATTTACAAAATGATAAGACTTTTTTGTTCAATTTGATTTAATGTATAAGTATACAACAGCAGACGGCGCCACTGCAGCTCATCATCATATTGCGCGTAATCATTCACCAATCTTTTTTAATTAATATCTCGACTATTATTGCGAATATCGCAAAACGGCATAGGGCTTTCTTGCTCACCTCAATCCGTTCTACGTTCTCATCAAGGGTCATCATGGAGGTTCGGAACACCCTGTATATAACAATAATGACAATATCATGAGAGAGAATTAGTATCTACAATATGCTTATCTATGATGCGAGAACTAGTGTCTGAAAATCTCTGAATAATGACTCAAGACTTAAGTACTCACCGAAGTTCTCTATATCGTAGCACGTTTTATGCAGGGTTCCCGAATAAAACTCGAGGCCGATGATAGCGAATATCACGATGGCGAAGAGTACCAGCAGACCGATCTGCAGAAGAGGCGCCATTGCCTTGATGATAGACTTGAGCACCACCTGAAGACCTGTGCGCAAAAAATTGCCGAGGAGTAATTAGGCCCAACCACTGTTCCCACGGGATCAATGCAGAATTCTACGCTCAACGGGACTGCTTCCGCCTCTTTCTCTGTCTATTCGTGCATGGTCAACGTCCGTTGCTCGAGGAGTCGCGCATGAATTTTTCTTACAATTATCATGACAATGATTTTTCAGTAAATCCGGGATCTCCTCAAAACGATCAGGAAGTAGAAAATCCAAATTTATCGCAAAGTTGATTAATCGCATGATATTCACGACCTGACGGAAAAGTCAGACTTTACAATGATCTGACTGCAAGTTGCTCACAGACTCTCAAGGAGTACACGTTTTCGATGCGTTACACGAGATTTACGCTATCGTTAAATTTTACTCGAAATGACTCCGTGTCGAAGAATTAGGACACCTCCGCCGCATCTAACCACAACACATCCAGCTCTCAATGGTACCTATTCGGGCGATACTACCAACATAAAACAAACGGTCGATCTAAAGTCGGCAAGGCATCTACGGGTGTGATAGAGAGATAGATATATAGATAGATATATGTATATATATATATATATATATATATATATATATATATATATATATGTATATACTTGCAATTAAACGTTACTACTCTGAGATCTACTGACTTGACTTCCGAGATAGATTCGTTAATTCGCTCGTCGTTTAAATCTATGTGTAGCCACTATATATTCAAGAAATAGTAAATATCCTCGACAGCGGATCTTCGAGGTGTCCGAGTCCCAGACACGGGGAATTGGTTTCGAGCCAAGCTCTCGTCCTCGAGCAACAAGATCGCCAGCATTTTTGCCGTACGTCTAGCGCCAAACGCGACCGTCCGATATCGATTTCTCCTCTCGCGCGTTCTTTCAAGTACCTCTGAAACTGACGCTACTCAAGAACGGAAGAAGCCGGAAGGTACAAACCAGAACGACATTCAGCGCTAAATGTACAATCAAGCCACGCGCGCCCATACTCACACCTCTGTTCAGCACCACCACACATTTAACCGTTAGATCCATTCCCCAAAAAACATTAAACACCGGCTCGTCCGTTTGACGTGAGAACATGTCGCGATGTATAATGTGTACACAGAGAGAACGACACACAGCGTTAGGAACACAGAAGGCACTTTTAGCGCTGGGGTGCGTCCGAAGGTATGAATGCGGGCGGAATTGTTCGCGGAGAGACAATTCGCAGGACTTCGCGACAGGACTTTGCAACAGGACCTTCATCCGGCGAGCGTCTGAGTATCGACACCTCCGTTAACCGCGTCGTTAACGGTAACTCAACGCGGACGCTTCTTCGGGCTTTTTTCTCTCTCTCTTTCTCTCTCTCTCTCTCTCCCTCTCTGTTTCTCGAGAGAGCCACGACGTCAGCGACGTTCTCTCGATTTCTAAACGCGAGATCGCCTCGGAATACGTTTCTTTCTCGGCGGTCTGTGTCTGTTTACTTGATGCGCTACTCACTCGGTATGCCGGAGACAAGTTTGAGCGGTCGCAACACGCGTATCGCACGCAACGTGCGCAGATCCATATCCAGGTGTATGCCTTGCGAGAACGCCGTGATGATCCTGCCCCAAAACACACACACCCCGCCACACTTTACTACTTACTACTCTATTACACTAATACTCACTACTTAAGTACTTAGACTACGCCACTAGGTGGTAACTAGCGTTCTCTAGCCTAGCCCGGGTTGAACAGTTCGTGGAAGATAACGCTATCGGGACGATCGGGTGGAATCCTCGAGGATTGTCGGGTCTGACTCTGGCGAATTCAAATTGGACACCGCGAGCGATTCTTGCGATGAGAAACGGTCTACATATTTCGCCTCTGTATGTATGAATCCCGATTAGGAAAGAAATCGCAAGGTGGTTGTGCTTGTAAAAATAATTTCACTTGTAAAATGACACCACATGAGGTTCTTCGCGACGCGTCGTTACGCGCGGATGTCATAATTGATAAGTACAAACAACAAAAATATTGATCAACAACAATACCACTTCGTTATCTAGAATGTAGACGTATTTTGAAGGCATATCCCTGCTAACAGATTTGATAGAAATCAAATCATGTGTAAAACTATGTAACTGAATCGTATTTTTGGTGAAAAGTGATAAAACTACAAAGAAAAGCATATTTAGATAAATGTTTAATCGTTAAAAGCAAGTATTTTTACAATAAAAAATGAAAGAAATTGATAACTCTTTCATATAAACTAAAATATGAGAAATTGAAATTTCCGATAGGAATGGCAAGTTCGGAAGTTATGTAGTGTTTCAGCGAAATTTGCATATATTTCTGTCAATCTGCTTATCGGACATTTTAAGCAGAGATCCGCCAAGAGAAAATACTCGCTTGATTGATTCCTTAATGTGATAATATTTGAAAATCGAAACGGGAAAGTCGGCCACCGGTCTGACGAAGTAAAGTAATGATCTACTGAAGAGGGTGTTGCAAAGGAGGTGAAAGGTCGATATATAAGAGGCGTGTGGATGTATCTATGTATACGCACTCACTCTCTAGACTATCGATGTAATCAAATACTGTATATATCTAGGTCTAGGAGAATGTAACGCAAGGATGAGCTAGCGATAGCGGCTATAATCACGGTGACACGTGGCTCTAGTTTCTCAAGGATATCGATACGCCGCGGTCGTCGACCGTCTCTTTTATCTATTTCCGACTATCACATGTTAGTCGTGACTACCCAAAAATGACCCCCTCTAATTCGAGAAAGATAATAAGTAGACGTGATAAATTCTAACCCCTCCCTCCCCTCCCTCTCCAACTAACACACAGGGTGAGTTTGAGGTCCCGAGACTTCGCATCGTATCCTGATATAAAAAGCTTCTTATTCTAATTAGTCAATAGTCTCAAAACTACTTTCTTTTTTACTTAGTGCGAGATTCGGAGAAGTTGAGAAAATTATTTTTAACTCTGTAGGAAAACAATCGATACGAGGTGGTGACAGTTTTATCACCAGAACAACGATTGAGCTGCAAGTGATTCAGCAGTTTTCCCTCCGCGGACTAATTCCGCAGCCAGAGGCCGAAGAATGACGCGCTACCGCGACTCTGACAAATCTCTTCGGGCGGGAATGAGTTCTTTAAGCGATATAGATTATACGAAATAAAATAGGGCTGTCCACGTAACTGCGCTACGTTCAATACCCGAAACTCTTAATCGCGACCTCCTAAGGATGAGAATCCTAAAGACGCTAATTGAATCCTTCGCAGTGGCAATGATAATGGAAATCCTTCGTTATTAAAGACGCCAATGACGAAGGACTAGCGGCGGGCGAAAAAACTGGGGCTGGCTAGCTAGCTAGCTAACGAAGAATCTGGGTGGAAGCGGAAAGCGAGTTCCTAATTAACGACAGGCACCTCGGGAGGTGATCCACCTCGAGAATTATACGGGGGAGAGGGGAAGGATGGGCTCGATGAAGCAACGATTCGGCCTGTCACAAACGCCTTGTCTGTCTAAAAATGAAACGGCTCTCTCACTGTCTCTTTCTAAGCGAGATACGAGTGTTCGCCGGGAACACGTTACGCTGCTCTAAGACACGTATCCGTTTAACAATGTATAGCCGACTCTATTATTTAGCGACTGCGGCTAAAGATAGCTAACCGCTAAATATAGGTACCGCGCGGCGGGTCACCACATCCTCTGTGTGCGTGTGTGTGTTTTTCCTTTCCTGTCTGCCCGCCCATGAGTGCGCATCTTCAGGGACCACTTGTCCGAACCGTTATCACTCTTCTGTAGGAAACGCTATTTCTGTTTCTCTCTGTCTCTCTCTTCCTTTCGCTCTCTCTTAAAGCACGAACTATTACGAAAAGAAGTTCCTTACTCGTGGGCCGCGGTCTAAATTACGTTCTGACGATTAAATAAGAGTAGCGATTAAGTTTTAGCGCCTGAGACACGACGATTGCTCGGCGCTCAAACTACTCGCCACGCGCTCATTTCCCTACGCATACACAACGAGTCGGAGTCATTCAGTCTCGAAATTGCAGATAAAATCGCCGGCATGTTTCCGCGTCTATTCTATGTCAATAGAAAATAAAAACAGCAACTATGAGATAGTAACTTACATCGTATTTTCAGAAACTGTAAAACTCTTACGTGACGTGCGCGTTATCGGAAAAATTCACGGAAGAAACGCTTGAAGGTTGAGAAGAAAAATTTTGCATTATGAAGCTTCAAGCGTCGCAAAAAAGTAACGTTTTCCGGGAATTGTTGCTCGAAAGTGCAAACGGTGCACCTGCACGTGACTGCGGTCTCCTGAGACTTCGAGAACGTGTGCGTAAGGTGGAGCGATCGTAGACTTCAGACTGATCCTAATTCTAATCGCTAGATACAAGTCCTCTATGAAGTAATTAGAATATATAGATAAATCTAGACGAAATACTCAGAAGTAACGTAGACACAGAGAAAGAGAGTTGATATATATGTACGTGTGTATATATAAATTATATTATTCAACAAATATCGATCAGCAACTGAACTAGCTTTACCCATCACCAACTTTTTATCTAGCGTTGTCAACAGATCTAAAACACCCATAGCCTCTAAGCGAAGGTTAGTAAGAACATGATTATACGCAGTTAGAAGACTAACGCAGGAGACTAGAAGGACGGGAACTAGTAATATATAAATATATATATATATATATATATGTTACGTGGTGTGTAGGTGTTTTTGTATGTGTGTTTGTATAGACAAAAATTCAAGTCGATGCTTCTCTCGCTTGCCAGAACTAGACGTCGCACCAGGTATAACTAAAGCGTGGAGAAACCGGCCGAAACTGAAAGGTCGAACTAAGTTTCGGCGACGAGACATTAAAACTATGTTCGTAACTATGAGAACGCACACAAATTGCCAGGAGACACAATGTGGAGAACAAAGGGGGTGGTTCGAGAGAAAGGAATCTCGGAGGGGTTATAGTCGTCTGCTGCTCGACTGTTAGCTCGACTGTTACTGGCTTTTGATATCGGGGTGCTTGTTAGTCGCTGCTTTTCTTTCGCAGAACTCTGACTGACTCACTTGGAATTTTCGAAACCAGCTTTAGCGGTCTGAGGACCCTGAAGGAACGTAGCATACGCAGGTCGACGTCCACGTTTGTTTCGGCGAACACGGTCATCGACCTAATCCAAGGATTACTCTAGAATCTATCTGACCAACCGGCATGATAGTCGGTGTGTGTTCCTTAAATCCTATGGCTGGAGAAACCAATCCCGCAGTCAAAATTTTCCGCAAATAATGTGTTTGCATATATGTTTTATGCGACTTGCAAAAATCAATTTTACATAAATTAAACAGATTTTACCACTCCATTCGACAATATACATATTTTCAAACAGAAGAGGGTATCTTCCATTGTTTTTCTGTCGACTCGAACACGTCTACAACGATCGAACGTTCTGTTTGACGGAACTGGTTTCTCCAGCAACTTGTTTCCTCGCAAAGGTTTAAGCAGGAAAGGAATCGTTTCGTCACTCGCTCTAGCCGCGAATCAATTAACGCGCAAAATGATGTGGTGATTATTCGTCGCATTTCCTTCTTTTCTCTCTTCAACAATCAATGTTAACGATCTCCCCTACTTATACATATGAATAAAAAAATGTGACTGCACAGAGGAAAGCACTGTGGCTAAGTTTATACGATGACACGGTGATATTGAATGTGTCATGTTCGCGAGTGAGAGAAGAATTTTTCGAATAAAGATGATGAGAGGACGATTTCGCTCACAGGACAATTAATAATCGGCAAATGATTGAATCGACCGAAGGAGGTCGGCTTTCTTTCTTCAAAGGCGCGCGAGTGTGACTAACATCTTACGGGAAACCAATAGGAAACGGGAAGAAGAAGAGAAGAGAGGGACCGATGAAAGGAGGAGGGGACGCAGAGTGGAATACTCGGCTGACGAGACATAAAAGAAGAGAGGAAGAGAAAGTAGAAGCGTTTTGCCCTCACCCGGTCACCACGACGAAGAAATCCATGATGTTCCAGATGTTGCGTAGATAGGAGCCGCGGTGGAGGACGAAGCCGAGGGCGAGGATCTTGAGGCTCGCTTCGACGCAGAAGATCCCGAGGAAGTAGACCTCCGTAGCCTCGAGCTTCTGTGCGAGTATAGTCTTGTCGTGCTTCGGCAGATGCTCCTCGAGGGCGAGGACCACGCAATTGGCGATGATGGTGAGCAGGACGGCGTACTCGAAGGGCGGCCACTCGATGATGAAGCGGGTGACCCTTCGTATGATGTTTTTCTCTGACAGGATAAACAACGACGAGGGCAACGGCGCCTTGGCGCCTGGCCCACCCCCACCCGCCCCTCCGCCCTGATCCCGGCCTTTTGCCATGTCCACCAGACCAGATACCTGAAAACGACATGTCACGTTAGATCGCCGACGAGCTAGGATATCATGGAAGGGGTGGAAGAAAACTCGTTGCGCTCTCTTTTTCCAGACGATTGAGCGCCCCGCGCTATTAGATTCTTCTAGCCGATACGGTGAGCGTTCCCCCTTCTCCTTCCAGAAAAAGTACATTACTAAGAGCTATTAAAGAAGCCGTTCTTGAGACATCGTTGGATTTTATCCGCACGACGATTGGATCGGCCGATTCCACCGATCGAGCAATAGTGAGATCATTGAAGGTCGAATAAAATATCGAATGTTACGTAACTCGGCTAAACATTGGGGGAAATTGTCCTCCGGCTGAAAATCGCCGGGAAGAAATCGTTCGCCTCGGCGAAGCTAGCTAGGGAACTATCGGGGACGCGCGCGAGATCGACCCGCAGGC
Source organism: Odontomachus brunneus (assembly GCF_010583005.1). Classification (NCBI taxonomy): domain Eukaryota; kingdom Metazoa; phylum Arthropoda; class Insecta; order Hymenoptera; family Formicidae; genus Odontomachus; species Odontomachus brunneus. The sequence continues at coordinate 1,743,271 of NW_022639471.1, forward strand.
AATGCGTTCGGAGGAACCGCCATAGGTGGATCCATCGGTGGATCCGAGAGACTAACGACCGCAACGGTGTTTGACGTTGAATTAATACAGCGGAGCGTGGTCGTAACAGTTACAACATCGGAAACAATGAACGACAATAACACGATCGCCAACAGCCATTTTGTGCTAAAGATCACCAATAAAAAGTCACCAATTCTTACTAATTTTGACCTGCTAAATTCTAACACAGTAAGCAAAATGTTTCATTGGTAACAATTTCGGAGATGCACGACAATGGTTTTTATATGTTATTTTCCTTCGAAGTTGAACACAAAAGTTTCTGCACGGATCGATTTCAACACAAAAAAAAACTTATGTTTTTTTATTGTGCGGAAAATATATCAAAAACGCTCGGCGCAAACAAACAAAAGTTAAAAATTGTTGCCCAGCGTAATTGCCAGCTCTCTTACCTCCCCTCCGAAGCTAGTCCAGTCACCGAGACCACTCAGTCCGGCCAACCTCGGCCTTCTCCTGTACTGACGCGCGTATCCAGGGTCCCTTTGTGCCGCCTCTTGCGCTGCTGCCAACCTGCAACCGACAGCGGATGAAAGGGATTAGTGACTGGCCGTTCAAGTCCGATCGGGGTTATTCGCGTGACGTACATCAAATAATGACACCGCGAACGTCGCGCCGATTATCACCGGCCACGAGCGCGAGACACTCATCCGCAGATCGATTCCACTTGGGGATATAGAGAAGAATCGACGGCGGAAAGCCCCCGAAGTGGATGGAAGCTGGCACACCACAGTCCGTCGGTCTTATTAATGGCTCTACTATTAATGGTACCACTTATTAATGGCTCGATTATCGGCTATTAATGGATGAAGCGTTAACTGTGTCATTAGGCGAACGTGTCAGTGAACTTGGTTCGCCGTCCATTGGCAGGCGATTAGCAAGTCGTCACGGATTCTCATATCCAAATGTGATATCTAATTATAAGTCGTCCGACTTAAAATTACTGGATGTAACGCAATTTAACGTCTAGCGAGCAGAGTTGAAATCGGTAACATCTTCAAACGGGACAGTAATAATGTCGCAACAATCAATAATAACTCTTGAAAAACCCCGAATAACGGTGATCACTATTAAGGGATTACAAATAATTTGACTTTGATCTAGAGTCTGGATCAATACACAATCTGAAAAGTTAGTCCACTTCCAAGTAGGAGTCCAGTAAACATAATGACGTTTTCATGGCGTGTGCGCATGCGCGTACGCGTGTCTGCGCGCAGGTTTTGCCTTTCTAAATATGTAAAATATTATGGCGAATGAGTAATATGCGAAGCAATATTTTCGTGCTTAATTGTACGATTAATAATCTATAGTATTTATGAATACTTGCGCAAATAAAAGAAAACATAAAGTTTGTGTAAATGTGTAGTATATGTATGTGATATTATATTACGTATATATATCATATGTTTTCATTAATTCATTTCTCCCATTTGTAAAATAAAAATATTAGCGTACTTTTCAGCGACTTTTTGCAGACACTATACGAGCAATGTATCCTTAATTCGAGCGTTTCATCGAGAGCAGAGTCCAATCTGAGAGATTACATTCGGGTTGCGCGTTTCTCGCTGAAAATCGACCACATGATCGTCGGTCTACATTAAGCAGATGGATCTCAAGACCTGGTCGGTCGGATTTAACGCTAAATATGCAAGCATGTTAATCAGAAGTCGACCAATCGGGAAGAGACGTTTGCGTATCTCAACGAGATCGTCGTGAAAGTTTCCACTCTCGTGGTGCGCGAGACGACGAGGCAAGACGACGATGAGATTCGCGAGATTCGCGAGAAGATGCGACAAGAGGCGCATCCCAAGAGTGTACGGAAAATTTCGGGACGGAATTATTCACGCGCCGCACGCGGCCACTCGCTCGGCCGATGGCTCAGAGGGATCGCATCATCATGAAAGAGCTCGTTAATGGCGAACGGAGGTGCATAACGCGGCCCCGGCTTCAATTAAGTGCATTAGCCGAGACTTTTGCGACAGACAACCCCGTAGTGCGCGGCTCCTCTCGCGCTGCAGATAGAGCGAGCGAGTGCAATCAAGGCACACGATAATGCAATAATTCACGGCAAGGATCTCCCGCGCTGTGCATCCTCGCTCCCTGCGCGTAATGCGCCGACTGCGCTGTGCACGCAATAATGCCGATGACGAAATTGCTGCGCTCATAAAATCGTATCCGATACGAAGGCCGCGAAAGCTCGGTATATTATCTTCGTGATAAACGCTCCCCTCTCATAGAAGCCGGTACACGTGAGTGTGTGTGTGTGTGTGTTCGTGTATGCGCGTGTCCTAATTTTAACGTAACAAGCACTTTATTATAAGACCAATCGAATTACCGCTTAAAGTTGTGTGTGCATGTGTGTGTAGTTAAAATTTTGTATTTAATTAATATATTCTGTTTCACGTCTTATTTCGAATATCTCAAACAGAACGTTTTGTCCGTGAATTAATTGACATTTGAAAAATTGAGAAGTCATGGAATAACACGTCTTGATTCTACGATTAAAATATTCGACGCGACGTGACCCGTCGCGAGAATTCAAATGAAATAAGAATTCAAGTAGGAAGTGTGACTTTGAATAATTCCTGGTATGACTGTTTGCTCAAAAGCGGAGATAATTTTCTAATTTGACTGAGCAGTGACGCGAATCGGACGATTCACTTGATGCCGTTCTAAAAACAGCTCGCTGCTGAATTTGCACAACGTAGGGAGGAGTCTATTCCCGATCGATCGCACCTGAATTTGGGATGTCCCTCGAAAATCCGTAAAGAGCGCTCGAGATCCTTTCGAGGATGTCGATATGTGCTCTATTTTTTTCACAATGCACACACAAGTAAATAACGTTGCAACGAGCGGAGAACAATCCCTCGATCAGAGATTTACTTGACATGACGTGTGAAATCTTGCCGAATAAATAAAAAGCGAACAAAAGCTCCTGGTTACTATTTTTAATTTAAGCAAGAAGAGCGTGAAATTAGTAGCGCCGACAGCGAGTCGATCAAAATCTGAAAACTCGACAAGTACCGACGTCTCAGAATTTCGACTGAGCGACGACCAATCGCAGTTAATTGAGACAAAAAGTCTCGCCGAGACGTCACTCGGGTGCAGCCCGTGCATAATATACGATAACAGATAAAGTTTCGTGATTTGTCGCGCGGCTTTGCGACACGCCATTTAGCTGGACTGCGAGCGACTCGAGCTGGGAAAAAGTTCGCGTCGAGATATTCGCCGCTCGCCTTTACGTATCTGCAAAATCGAATAACATGCGCGCGGAACGTGGAATAGCGCCTGCCAATTTTATCGGCCACTTCCACGGCGCGCCTCCCTTCCTGGTTTTACGAGCCTCTTCCTCCCCTTTTACGCCGGCCATTTCTGGCGACGAAGCGGCGCCAATGGGGAATATAAGTTCGCGAGAAATAATTAATATACAAAAATATACGAGTGATCGCGAAGATTGAAAATAACAGGACCCAGTTTGTCTCCTTCCCTTCTCTCTTTCCCTTCTGCCTCCTCCCCGTCGCACTTCAAAAATATCTTTCGGATGAAAAATCAAACGTCGGCGACTTTTCGCGATTTGTCACTTGTTGCTTTGCATCCGGCAAAGCTCGAGTTTCCAATCGAAATTGTCGATTTGCTTCTTTAGACACAGATGATTTATTAAAATACGGTTATCTTCGGATGTGTTACGGATCTTGGTTTCATTTTGGCCTCATCTGAGTCGATTGTAATCATGTCAATAAAATTGTATTGTACGCGCTCGAGAGATAAATCAATGAAATATCTGAAGGGAGTTATTTCTCGACTCTGTAAGAGTCAGTATTGTTGCTTATGCTTATTCTCTCAGCCTCAGCCTAACGTCGCTGAATTATTGAAAACAGGATAGGAATAATTGATCCAGTTTATTCTGTGATGGCGGGATCAATACTACTCTCGAAAATGAACCGGCTGGCTCGTCCAGTGTGTCCATTTTGCAAGGACGCCGCGAAATGGAGCAATATACCTAATGGAAAGGATTCAATTGCGATCGTGGAGATTGTTGCAACAGCAACAGGTGTAATTCTTCCGCGATTAGGCGGGCTTAAGTCAGTCATTATTAAAACAGCGAAATTTCGCTATCACCACGACGATATTATTAGACCGAGCTGTCACTCGCCGCGGTCGTTCAATTTAATTTGCGGAATTTGCACGACGATACTCAATCGCACAGTTCGTGCGCCATGTATGTACTTTATATTTATATATATATATATATATATATATATATATATATATATATATATATATATTTCTCTCTGTACATCCTCGACAGGAAAAAGCTTCTGATAACCAAACAATCGCCCTCGATCTTATTATAATCATTATTATCAATAAGGTTCTGATTATTACATCCAAAAATGTAATCTTATCCTTAGCGAAAATTTTTCAATTCTAGAGAATTTTACTTTTACATATATGAGAGAAAGAGATCTCTAAAAGGATTCCTAAGAGGATTCTTCTAAAACCGAAAAAAGAATATTCTAAAGACAAATTCTTAAAATTAGAAGAATTTCGTCTCTCATCCACTGTACGAAACTCGTTCTTAATAGACATTTTTTTAATAAGAGAGTATTCTATTCAAAGCTAAATAGGTTTTATTTAATTCAAACGGGGGAAAAATATGTATAATATAGAATATATTATAAAGTAAATAAATAAATAATATCTAGTAGATTTTCAATCTACTTTATTAGAAAAAGAATGCTCTTCCAGTAAGAATTTTCGCTTAGAACTTGAAATTACAAGAAGCAGCGCTACGCAATTAGAGTTTGGATGTAATGATCCTCATAATTAATAAAGTCCTGATTGCCACATTGCATTACATGACTTGCTGGGAGAACCGATAGCATCACTTTATACAAAACAAATAACCGATTGGAATCAACCTGATCAGGGCCAAGGGATAAATTTGTAGTCGGGAAGCTCGTGCTCGCAATTATTAGACCGCGTTTCGATCCCCCGGACGAATCAACCCCCGTTCGCGGCGCGCCGAGTCGCGTCGCGCTCGTAAAACAAGAGCAGCGGGGATGTCTTGCGCTTGCAACGGATTGCCGCATGCGGACGAGAGCCCTCGGCGCGAAGGTTAATCGCGATTTATGCAACAACGCTGTGTTGCAGCGCTCTCTCTCTCTCTCTCTCTCTCTCTCTCCCTCTGTCTCTTTCTGTCTCTCTCTCTCTCTGTCTCTTCGAGCGGCGCAGAGCGCGGTTTTTACCGGTTAGCAAATAACGGCGGGACGCGAGCCGTGCCAAATGGTCGTGTTACCGGACGCCTCTGTTTTTCATCGATAGTAATTAATACGTGCCGAGCGGACGCTCCCGGTCGAATTTTTTCCCTTTCCCCCTTCTCTTCACGTCCGAAGCGTCGCTTCATAAATATTCAGCCGTCGTTGCATATTTCGACTATCTCCGGAGGTAGGAACGCGCCGTCACGTGCGGGCAAGCGGACATTCGAGCCACCATCAAAAGGCGCTGTCATTTCGAATGTTGAGGCGCATTATATGGATTTTACGAGATCGAATTCAACGTCTTCAATAATAAAAAAGCTTCGCTATATATATATATATATATATATATATATATATATATATATATATATAAAACATATGTCGCACACGTGCGTGTCTCTAAACGAAGAAGCCACGACGCTTCCGAGGGTGGTTGCAAGAAACAAATCTTGAAAGTAAAATCGCAAGAGGAATGACATTTCGAGGGTGACCGAAGCGAATCTTAAGACCGATCTTGACAAAAGAATTGCGACGAGGTTTCGAGAAGACGATGAAATGCTCCCACAATCGCTTTCCCGATTAACCATGCCGAGAACTAAGGACTTTCACAGCCACGTGGAAAAGAAAAAAGGGAAAAGGATTGACTATTTACTCGGCGCACCAACGGATCTTTCAATGGTTAAACATCCCGTCTGAAGTAGAATGCGTCGGGTAAGAAATTGCGAGAGTTGCAGCCGCGGCCGCGCAAAAACTGCTGCCGGTGGCGCGTTGATGTTCGCGGCAAAGGAAGGTTCTGATTCCTCGCTAATTGAAGCAAAACGGGAGTACGAACAGGCGAGAGAGCGAGTACGGCGCGAGTCCGGCCGCTCCAAGTGGCCGATGCGAAAAGAGGAGGGTATTTGTTCCGCGAAAATAGAGCGCGCGGCATGATATACTTTATTCTCAAAGGGTCCCAAGGGCTTATTGAAGAGAGAGAGGAAGAGAGAGAGAAAAGGGGGGGAAGAGAGAGAATACTAATTCTATCTCGAGCCCAGTTACCCGGGTTACACGCGACTTAACGGAGAAAGCACTTATCGATTTATTATTCGCGCTGGTAATTTGCCTCGTTAATTATGTACATTTCTGATAGGGCCGGATATCGTTAGCGTACGCCGTCGATACAGCTCTCGGGACATAGGCAAGTGCACGAGGCAAGAGCCACATTAAATCGGGACTAAAGGAAAAAACGAAGCTCTCCTTGCACTTTGTGAAATAATGCACCGTACAGTTTTTGCGACGAGTTTAGGTGCAAAGTCGTTGTGGAGCTGTCGCAAAATACCGTTTTCGCGGTGCACGACAGTTGACCATAATTATACAAGAATGATCCAAGCCGCAAAATTATGATTTTCGAGCTCTTGTTTTTTCTTTTAGCAATGAGTAGTCTAATTTTTATTACAGTATTCTCTCACGGAGAGAATATTGTAGTAAAAATTACAATACGATTTTAGTAATCCGAGAATAGACTGGCATTATTACGAAAATTATAATAAATTATAATAAATAATAAGTTATAATTATAGTGAATTATAATAAAATATAATTAAATTATAATAAAATATAATATAAAAATGATCATAAACATGGTAATTTTTACTACATTTATGGTAATTTTTACGGTGTTCATGGTCATTTTTACTATATCTTATTTTCATCATAGTCCCAGTCTATTTCTGGGGTAAAATCGTATTGTAATTTCTATTACAATATTCTCTTCGTATACGTCTTTCTATATAAAACAAGAAAGAGCATCATAAGCGCCTAGGATTAATTAGAAAACAGTTTTTATTTTCCATTAGATGCGACATTTTTTACTAATTGCATCTTTTTTACCAATTGTTTAAGGATTAAATTTGCCAACGAATATTCTTGAAGAAAAAAAAATTGACTATGCTTGATTTCTTGGATGATTGCAAGGAGAACTTCAGTGCTTATATTTTTTAAATATATCAAATTTTCATCCCCATTTTTCTCGAAATGTATTCCATGTGGATCGAATCATTCTTGCATAACTGCGATTGATCTTCCAGGTGTGAAGCTGTGAAAATAGAGCAGGTAAATTTCGCTCTTTCGATAACTATTACTACGCCGATGGAACGAAGTTAAACGATAAAATACAGAGAGCTCGTAGGTAAGGCGTCGGATTAACACGTTGAATGCCCGATCACCGGTACAACTGGCGTTATAATACACTACCGTTTTTCATTAATGGATATTACGAATAAAATACAATTAATTGCACCTAACGAATCACTATCGTACGGCTGATAGGAAGCCAGTGAAACGAAATGAAAAGTGCATACATTTCAAGTTGTAACTCCTCGTCGTATCTTCAATAGTTCGATTATCGGTCGAGCTCTTGTGCGACCAATGGAAATCAGCGCGGCGGCGTCGACGTGCTAATTAACGAAGATGTTTAATTCACGCGCAGTCGCAATCGCATCGTTTTAAAATAATTTATTAGAATCAGTTTGGTCCGCGAGTAATTTGAAATACGAGAGCATAGACTACGGACTGAGAGACCAGCGGACTTGGAATCGAGTCTGCCAACGTATAGGTAGCGGCAGGCGCCAACGAAAGGGAGGCGAAGGAACATTAAAAATAATTGACCTTCGATTCCGGATCGACGGGCAGGCAACGCGACGCGGCCATCACGTCGCAAGGCCGCGCCATTATTTTCCCTTTTCGCGATACAAACTCTTTCGAATGTTATCGGACCGCGCGAGAGGCGCTCTCTCGTCATACACAGATCCACCGGGCGAGTTTCGCGAATGAGAAGAGTCGCTCTCAGTCCGTGGCCGAGACGATTCCGTCCAATACGACGGAGAAAAGTGTCATGCTCTTCCGCTCGTTTTAACGACGCTTCGTGTGACATAATCTCAGCGCAATCGATTTAACGCACACGCTCGTCCTTCCGTGTATCCTCGTTATTTCGTATCGCACGCTAGTAGAACGTTCTCGAAATAGATTTTCGCGAATTTTGCGCGCGCGTTGGCCATAATACATAAAACTCATATATTTTAATATATATATATATATATATATATATATATATATATATATATATATGTAATACGTTCAGAAATGTGCTGTAATAAAACGATTGAAATGAAACGTTTTCTTTTTGTAACTCAATTCATAGCTATTTACTCTGATGAAAGTTAATATTTTTTGTAAAATTAAAAGAATTATTCTCCCGTTAGTAAAGTGGAAAAAAAACATTGAACAAAAAAAATATATAATCAATATAATTCTTTGCACAGAAAAAATATTGTAGATACAATTATAACAATATTTTTTTTGTCATCTCTCGGGTTATACAGAGTTATGACCAAAATACATCACAATGTATTTGCTCAAAAATCCACGTTCGACTTTTTACTACAAAATTGTTATAATTACTCGAATGTTTTTTATATCGTATACCAAATAGAGATCGTTAAATTTACTATTTCTATAGTAATTTATACTACAATTTTTTCAATATAATCCAGAGTTTTACGAAAAATATTGTAAAAGGAAATATAATTTTAACGTAATTTTTACTGCAATATTTTCTTTGAGTATATTATACCAGAAAAGCGCAATTGTTTGATTCTCATACAAAGAGAATTTTACAACAAAATTTACTGTAGAATTTTGTAACCGAGAACTAGACCGATATTCTGCGGTAATTGACTATCTTTATATGTGCCGTTTATATTGTATTAACTGAAACGTATTATTGAAAAATTTGCTATGTTGAAATTGACCATTCGCCAGAAAAAATTTACTGTGTTCCTCAACAAGACAGATCTTGGCGACTGTCTATTAGAAACGTAATAAAATTGAAAAACAATATATATGAAAAGAAGAAATATATATATTATCTATAATATTCTCTCCATGTAGGTTTTTATAGGCTAGCTACTCTCTCTCTCTCTCCTATTCCGGCTTTTTTAAACACAATTCTAATTTTCATAAATCACCTCGTTTCGACGTGATTTATAAATTGATTCGCAGACTCGAATGGGGAACATCGAAATGCAACTCTTACGCGTAATCTCGCCCCAGCTTATCGCGCGCCCCGCGGCAAATCCGGTAAAATTCTGCCCGTTCAATTGGCGTGTCATGATCAATCGCTTCTGCGTAATTTATATCGTCAAATCCAATGGATCGTCATTAATAATGTACAGCCCGCGCGGATTAGATTCCGCGTCGTTCATTATTCAGAACCCAACCGAACGTAAAAGGAATTATGTCTTCGGGAGTTCGCACGGATTCCTAAATCCGTCGCGGCTTCTAAGTAACCGTTTCTCATCCCGCGTCGTCTATTCATAGCCACGTGTAAGCCATCTTGAATTATCGGATGCCATCGTGGTAACCGCTAATGGTGGTATTCAATAACGCGCGAAACACTCGGACGACAAGCTCAGGCTCTGACTCAGGAGACGATCGATCGATCGTGGGAGCGTGCCGGGAAAACAACAGCACGACTGCGAGATCCCCATCGCGATCACGAACGCGAAGAGCCGCGTCGACGACGAAGAGCGTGACTACATCCGCGAACGGCTATCCCCGAATTAATCGATCGGTCCAAACGAACGCGCGCCTTAATTTGGCGAAGGTACCTGCCATCATCTGAGAGATCGTCACTCTTCCGACAAACCAAGTCGCCAGAATCATCCGGAAACTGGAGTTCCTCTAATCGGAATTTGTATACCGCTGTATGAGTTGATCCGCTATATGCAATAGCGCAGTAATGTGAGAGAGAAAGAGAGAGAGAGAGACTGCAACGTAGTTCGTCATTTCACTCATTACAGCTGTTCTCTCATTTCTAAAAGAGCTTTTCTTTCGCTTCTACTCGTTTTTTCCTTATTGCATATGACGAATCAAAGAGCCAATCAAAAATCAACTATTCTGACCAGAGGATAGATATAGAATAGCGCATCGCTGCAGAAGGGATGAAGTCAGCATTGATAAGATAGGGCGATAGAGAGTAAGACGCTTTCCTGGTCTAATTGTCTACTTTGTGAAGAGAACGAAGGAGAGCAGAAGCAATCACATGATCAATACGTCCTTTCTTTCTTTCACTGTGTTTCACTCTCTCTCTCTTTTTCTCTCTCTTTGGTTTCTCCTATATCGCCCTCTCCTACAATACTATATGGCAGAGAAAGCATTTGGCTTAGCATATATCTCTGTCCTTCAATCTCGTAATCGGCCGTCCCGCAAGAGCGCGCAGTCTATTTTATAAGTCTATGGAAACTCTGGCGGAAACGCGTCGCGTCCCTCGGCAAGACTGGGTCGGACGAGTCATCATCCTCAGTCACGGTGCGTAAAGATCAAGACGCCGGCGACAACGATGGCGACGGCGACGGCAGTGGCGGCTGCGTGTGTATACCTTGGCAAAACAATTTCTATGTACATGCCGTGGGGCGTCTCCCTGCCACACGATCGTTACTCGAAAACCGGCGTCGCCCTCCTAAACGACAGCAGCCAAAAATCCTAGCCACGAACCCCATGACGACCGTCGCGGCGCCCAGCCGGCGTCGTCGTAGTCGCCGCCGCCACCCCCACCTAACCACTCCAGCGAGACCCGGGCATCCCTCCACGCGGGGGAGGATGGCGTTAGAGAACGTTGCGGAGTGAACGTCGTGGAGAGAACGGCGTCAAAGGGGTTGCGGAGGGTAGCGGGCGCCCCCGGTGACGTCACGTCAGCGCCATTTCGTCCAGTGACGTCAGCCTCACGACGACGACGACGACGGCGACGGCGGCGGCGGCGGCGGCGACGATGACTGCCGGCTGCGTAGCTACTCTCCAACCCGGCCTCCCTTACCTTGTACTTGTATGTCGCACGTGTGACCAACGGTATGTGCCGCGTGTAGGTAGCTAGGTATGTACATATTGTGTGTGTAGGCGTCTGTATGTGTGTCTGTGTTTGTTTGTGTGTGTGTGTGTTTAGGAAGGTACATTACCATCCGCATCGCCAACGCCAGTCATCGCATACCGCCCCGCCAACGTGGATAAATTAACCCTACTTGACGCGATTTCGGCAGCGAGACGCTGCAAGTCTTACGCATCAATTTCGAAGATTGGGCCGCACTCTCTGGCCTGCTATGATCCGTTTTGGGAGAACGAGAGGGTGGAAGAAAATTATGGAAATGTATCGAGAGGAAAAAGGGGATTCGCAACCACACGATTGTTCTCAGTTCTACGACTTTTTGCTGTCGCGAAGCTACAGGAATTTTGACCTCACGAAGTTACAGGAATTGTCAGAACAAACATCCCGCTTTAACTAACTCTACCTAATGAACGCGAAGCTATGATGACTCGGCCGGCAGACGATCGGTGCCCTAATAAGTTAATTGTGTCCGACTTAACTCTACACCGCCTTGTAGTTACAATATAGACTCCGTCTGAGAACACCCGACTCTTTCGCGTGCAAACTTCGCCCTTATTTAATTGAAAGTAGTCCATCTCGCAGACCATCACGATCCGGATGAATACTGTCAACGGGAAGCGTGAGCAAACACGGTCACGTTCTACACTGTGAGAAAGAAAATATCTAAGAAAGATAAAATATTATTTGGCGGGTACTATACGAAAAGAAAACGCTTCGGTTGAATTAAACAAGTTTCTGGTAAAATGACTGAATTGAACGAACCAGAAATTCCGATTAAAGTTATCAGAATTCTGTTCGAGTTGAGTTGAGGATTAACTTGAATAGAATTCTGATAACTTCAACCAAAACGTTCGTTCATATTTCACCAAAAATTGGTTAATCCAACCAAACTTTTTTCCATGTGTAATAATACATTTACTTAAATCTGAATTCTTTTATTTAAATAGAATAAACAATTGCTTTCACAAGAAGCTAAAGTTTTAAGAAAATGTATATTTTCTTATTTGAAAAATATTTTATATCTCAGTAAAGTAAATGTTGATAGTGTATACATGTCTATCATTTATTTATAAACAAATAATTCTTATTTATTATTAGCTTTTTTCTCTCACCCAGTGCAGAATGAAAGTTCTTGGCGAATTTCGACAGATGAAACATGACATTTTCTGAATAAATTTGCGTTGAGAAAAGGAATCGTGGCCAAAACTTTTTGCCAAAAACCAATCTCGAATAGTCCGCGACTTCCAATTTAGATTTCTCAGATTAGAACACTTGCACGCGAGAGACCAGATTGGCTCGGAAGTTTTATGAATGTTAATCAAAATGTCGCTACAGCTATTTACAGAAGTAAACGTTAGGAGTAAGTGGAATTCGTTGTCGTACTCGTGACGGAGAATCTCTGTGATGTCCCGTCGATTTCCGTTCAAGGTATGCGCGTCATCGGGTCACAAAGTCATTATTTCGCGAAAGCGACGCGCGAACGTGGACGACACTGTAGATGCGCGCTCTCGAACATGCGGCACGAGGTATGTCGACAGAATGCTTCTCTGGGCTCGAATGCGTCTCGATCATGGCCGCGATCGAGTGGCACGCCGCGCTCGATTTGACGTCCGATGATTAATACAAGTCGGAAGGGATGGACCGGACAGACGGGATATTGGAAAAGGGCGGGACGAGAGGGAGGATCGCTCTATCGTAGAGTACTAATTGCGCGGTTACTTACGTCCCGATAACGAACAAAATTTACCCTCATCCTTCTGCGACTAACTTATTTCCGCTCATTAGAGTCAACGATTATTTCTATTGTTATTTTATTTCATCATAGAGAAGACCAAATTTCCAGCGAAGACAAAATTTGATTGTGTTAACACGAAGTTCGATTATTTGAGAAATATTTTATGAACAATATTTTATATTGTATAAATAAATATGTTATTGGTATCCGAGAATAAGTATTTATTATTTCTTAGATATTTATTCTTTCAGTGTACATTGAAAAATTCATTTAGTTGGGTTAATCAAAATTTAGTTAAAATAGAGTCGAACAAATGTTTCGGTTGTGAGGGCCAAAATTTCGTTCTTTGTACCAAAGATTTGATTCTCTGAAACTAAACCTGTTTCATTTTCGTTTCAAAAAGTCAAACCTTTGGTTCAAAGTACCAAATATTGGTTCTCACAACCAAAATATTTGTTCCATCTTATTTTAACCAAATTTTGATTAACTCAACTAAATGAGTTTTTCAGTGTAAGAGCTTGTTTGAATCGTAAATGATTTTATGGATCAAAAAGTAAATTTCTCATTTTGCATGCGCAGTATCAGATAATTACCTGATAATTACCAGAGAGAGCAGTAGATAATAATAACAGATATTTCGGTTACGTAATACATTTCGTTGCTAATAATCATGGAAATATAACTAAAAGAAGATTTTTACGAGCCGCCAATACGACCAAGCTTGTTTCTCCGTGTATAAATTTGGTTTTGACAGAACGAGAGAAGTTGAGACGAGACGTGCGTCCGATTTTAATTGCTTCGGGCTGTTTTAAGCGAATGACGCGGTGGAAATAGGCGATAATTGACGGAATCAAGCCGGAAGACGGGCGCGACTTCCACAGAACGCGGCCGAAAGTTCCGCACGACGGAATCCCCGAAAGGGCCGTCGAGAATATCCGTCCCGTGGGCGCGCGGAATCGTGAATAAGTGGGACAGAAGCGACGTAGTCGAGAGTGCAGCGTGACATCCTCGACGGGGTCGCAAGCTGTGCGATAAATTATCTATCGGGGGTGAAACGGTGGGAAAGCGCGCGGAACGTCGCGTCGAGATATTTACTCGCGTCTCGCTCTCTCACCCGCGCGTCTTATCTTCGGCACACTGGAGAATGTCTCTCTCGCTGGAATATCTCACCTCTCGCGAGGGTACGGGCACTCGCTCGCTTCTCGTCGGCCCTGAGGTTCGCGCGCAGCTTTTAAAAATGGAATCTGTGTATTCTCGTAAATAAATTTATTAAGTCCGGGTGAAAAAAAGAGCGGTAGCTATATATATATATATATATATATATATGCAGGAACGCGGTTACCGCTTTCGTTCGTTCATTCGCGCCGCAGCGCAGCGGACGAAACCGGCTCGCTGAGCCGTAAGAAAGCTACGAATTTTACCGGGGATCAAAACGCGGCTAAATTGAATTGCGCCAACCCAATTTCGTCGTGAGTGAAATAAGGAGCTACGGATACCGCCTTGTCTGCCTAATAAATTGAATTACTGCTGTGGAACGCTGCGTGTATAATTTGCGCCTGAGTGCACAGCCATCACGCAAGCCACACGCACTATCCCAACGGCATTTCTCCCAACCATTTATTCCTCGCACGACGGATCCGATGAATTTTGCAACGCCATGTTCCGCGACAGTGACGAAAAATGTGAAGGGATACATATATAACAAAATTTATAGTCAAATAGTTCGAGCTCGAATATAAAACTTTCAGCCGAGTGTAAAACCGTCGCTGCCTCGGCTGCTTTGTTTTTTGTTCTTTTTCTGTGTTTTCTTTCATGCTTTTTTTAATTTTCGGCTTTGACGAGTGGCGAGAGCGCGGTTGCACGCGTCTGTGCATCGTTTGAGCGATCCATTTATCGACCGCAAGCGCGACTAAAAACGCTCCTGCTAATAACTAGGCGAGCGTCATCGAGCATCCGACCGACGGCGGGCTACTGACGTAACCGGACACTTTCTGGAGGCAAATAGATCGAAAGGTAATTTTGCTGGAGCATGTAGGCGGCTGTTACGGCTGGATATCTGTCCTTTGTTGGTCTACCACCTCTTCCACCCTCTTTCGTATACACACACTTTCCTCCTCCTCGCCCTTTCCTTCTACCCAATCCTTCCTACGTTTACGTAGCTTTAACGCGGACAATGCTATTAGTACTATTTATGAGCCGGAGGGTTTGGACTTTGGTTCAAATGACTCTTTCTAATTGCGTGACAGTTTCGCTGCCATTGTTCTACACAGTAACTGCAACTCCCCTCGATTCCGAATTTGCGAGTATTTTATCCTTATATTTTCAGCAAGTAGCACTCAATCATGGTCGTTAATTCACGATTTTTTTTCTCTCAGTGCATCAAAGAGTTCCTAATACGACTTCCTAAGCTATGTAAATCTTATATTTTCGTGGGATAGTCAAGTGTTTGATTTGACTTCCGGGTTGGTGCCACGTTCTCCATAGATTTGTTTTCGACGTTTCACGAACATTCGATCTCAGTTTTTTCAGGAAACTGTCTTAGCAGAGGAACGATCTGAGACTGAGGTCGCTTGAAACCTCAGGTTGTTCCTTTATTGAGAAAGTTTCTTGAGGAAGCGAACTGAAATGTTTACGAAAATGCCGAGAGCAAATCCACGAAGGAGGCGATACCAAGCCTGTATGAATTCTATCATAGACCTTTATTAATTTCTTTTTTAATGTTCTTTGATCGCGTGAGAGCAATTTCTCGTTCAGGTCGATAGCGGTGTTACGCTTTATCGCACGGATAATGAACTCCTCAAGTGACACCGCCAAAATGTTGTTCTACTCTAACTTCAATATTCAGCGTGGCGCGTTTTTCGTGGTAGCGCAACAACAAATATACAAGTGCAGGTCTTGCGCAGAAAAAGCATAGGTGTTTTCGCGAGTAACGGTCGGGCAAATATTTGCGCGCGAGCGGATCGTAAATTGCGGTGATCGACGCGGCCAATCAGGGCGTTTTTTCTGATCGTCGCATCAATCGGCCGCCGCATCGGCCGATTCGAGGCTTCACCCACTCGGCACGTTCCCGCATGAGTCACGATGAAGCCGCGCGAATGCATCGGTTGTGACGTCGAATGGAATGGAATACGAAACCTCTTTTCGATTCCCTGACGAGTAAAGAGTTACGTACGAATGGGAAGAGAAATTTAGCGAAGATCCATCTCTTCCATAAAGATTTCCTCGGGGAAGCCTTCTCTTTTTTTATAAATTGTAATGTGCCATAAATATATTTTATTTGGAAGATGTTCAATTTGCGTACAAGTTTCGCAGAGAGCTTCGCAAAAAAATTCGTAGAAAATTTGAAACTCGAGAAAATCAGAAATTTCGAATTACTCAGCAGAAAGTAGTTGTATTCTGTTCGTGGAGAAATTTTATTTTCCTCGTTTCGGGACAGAAAGCACATTAAAGGCGGATGCGTGTAACTTTGCCGCGAGTTTTGGCCGCCAATAGAATGACTCGACGCGGTAACGTCTGCGAGAACGGCGCCGACATGCGAGTCAGCTCTTCGAAGGAAGGTTCCAGGGAATCTATTTGGAGCAAGGTTCATCCCCGCGGAAATTAGTGAAGACAACGGCGAAGCGCGTCGCGTGGTGTCGCGACGTGAATCGCCGATCGTCGCGGAGTGTCGCGTTGGCAAGCTCTCAAGTCTCGCGATTCTTTCGGATAGCACGCGAGGAAACTGCGTGAAATAAGGGCGTAAAATAACACCAAGATTGCGGGCTGAAAGAGCGATGGGGTGTGCCGTGAACGTATACAAACGTCTGGCGCCTGTGAGCGCGTCGCTGACAATTTTTACTATCCGGTAATTTGCGTGGCTAGGATGGTAACTTCGAGATCTCAAAGAGCAATTTCTGAGCGTAATTTTATGTACACTGAGAAAATAAGTGTTTGATATTTATAATTATAATCGCATAATGAAAAACTCATAGTTAAAAGAACTATTTTTGTAGTAAGTGTTATTGTAGAGTTAAGGCCATCAAAATTCCGTAAGAACTTAAAGAACCTCTCCATTATTACGAAGAACCGAATACTCGATTGGGATTGGTCGATTTCCTTACGCTTACGATTTAAGTTCTTACGGAATTTTGTGTGTAATGGCCTTTAATAATAATAACCTTATGCATATTGCTACTACTTGCTACATATTGCTACTTTTTCTTTTCTGTTAGATTAACAAGAAATGCATTTGAAATCATTATAATTTCATTAACATTAAACAATTTTTGTCTCAGTATACCCCAATATCAAAAAGCGAAAAAATTCGCGAATTGTTCCATTGCCGATAGCTTCGCTTACTGATAGTAACCGTTGAGTTTTAACAAGTGAATATTTGTGAACTTGCGGAATAAACTCGGAGTAAGACGATAACCGAAACCTAAGATGACAATTTAGATTGATAAATCCGTGACCGAGTGTAGAAAAATGCATTTTGGGAAGAAAAAGACGAAAACGGAGGAAATTAAGTAGTGCAAGAGGAACGAGGCAGCCGTGGCGGTCTGACTTAACGCCGGCGTTTCTACTTGACGCAGACGCGCGTTCTCAAGTAGTTGCAGCCGGCGTCGCAGACGCATTTCGTCGGGTGTCGTGACGAATTGAGATTTTCCACTTAGGCAGAGGGAGGAGAGCAATGAAAAATGAGTGCGCTTATGAAAAGAGCAAGCGGCAAGCGTATATAGTGACTGTTAACTTGAGAAAAATGAGAAGAAAAGGAGTTCCTGCAATGCGTCACGACATCAACACTCGAAAGAAATCGGCAAACTCTATATTCCGTGTAATAATAAATTAATTGAATCTAAAAGTTACATAATATATGAGAATATATATAAGAGAATATATATTAAAAATACAAAAGCATTACAGATTATATTCGGCAAACGAATAAACGATATCGAATCGTAGTACGGCAGTGTTAATTATCGTTCCAGACAACAATGAGTGATATCTCGCGGCAGAATCGGGCGACTAATTAATACATACCGATATACCGGATGTTCTACAGATTTAGTAAGGCACATTCCGGGACGATAGTTATCAATGAATGACTAGCACACGCGATACCGAAAGGGCGAGCGAGTCGAACCCTTCCAAGAAGAGAGCCACGGGCCTTCATTGATACTAGAACCAGATTAGGGACGGTACACTCGCATTTCCCCGAAATGAGCTTCGAAATTAGGGCATGCGGATTTTATTATATATCGTACACAGACACACACGCACGCGCGCACAATTCCGAGAATTTGTAGCCTGTGTGCTGCTGACTCAATGAATGTGAGTGAAGTCACCGTTCTGTGAATCGCGCCGACGGGCTGAATAAACCTTGTAACCGGTAACGCGAGCATGTCATACCACCTTTTCGGCTTACTACCCCGCCAGAGCCACGTGCTGCTGACATTTAGAAAGTAACCTGGCTCTAGGATACTTTCTAAGAATCTTCTAAATAGATTGTTATCCTACCTTAACGAAAGGGTTGACACTGCACGGATATGTCTCTTGACTTCATTTTATCGATATTACACGCTGAGAAAAGAATATTTGGTATTTGTAATTATAATCACAGAAAAATAATTACTATAAATCATGGTCAAGAGAACTACTTTTTTATTAAATTTGTAATTATAATCACAGAGAAATAATTATTATAAATCATGGTCAAGAGAACTACTTTTTTATTAAATTTTATTAAATTTTATTATATTTTATTAAATTTTATTATAATGTTAGTCATAATAATCTTGTCATAAATATATATTACTACTACCACTTTACCACCAAAAAAAAAGGTTGAGGCGAAAAATAACTTAGAATTTTAGTTAAACCAACCATTTGTTTCTCTCAGTGTAGACTTCATTAAGAAGAAACCAGGAAACTTACACTTGAAAACTGCACACTGACAACAAATACTTGAAAACTATTTGTGGGATATAGAGTTGATTTCTGTGAAATAAAGTCTACTTCTGTGAATAAACTGTATATTCCACAAATAAGTTTTCAAGTATTTCTTGCTCAGTGTAAGTTAGAAATGTCCATGAGAGACACCTGCGAGACGTTTCGATTTAAACCGAAAATTATTTATTTATGTAAGAATTACTTGTCTTAATATCGCTCCGTTTTATTTATCTATCTTAATTGCAAAATAATTTAATCCATCGTGATCACACACATACACACACATACACGCACATATTTTTGCGAAACCATTCACGCGTTCTGAGTAACCTATCTGGAAGAATGCACTTAAAAGTTCTTCGAGGAATTGCGCGGCATAACCATCGTTCATGTTTTACACATACGATTATCAGCACGCGGCGTTCTTTATCGCGTGTCATTTATTATGGCGCATTGTTCCGCGTATCGTCGATTGAGCGAGTTCAAACAACGAAATATTAACCGCGATCTGTCAAATAAATAGCCGCAGTATACGCTCGAATGTGAAGAGTGCACACGGCTATAATGCAGTGGTACCCTCTGCGGGATTTCGACGTACCCCCTTACGATATTTGGATTTCCGATGTTGAATAAATCTTGGTCGATGAAATATTTGACTTATTTCGAAGCAAGGGAAAGAGAGAGATCCTACGCGCGCGAGATTTAGTAAATTAAATCTCGCGAGCATTAAACAGGCAAGGTAAATTTTATTTTTCTGGAAATTCGAGTAATCTTCTACGCGAACGGAAATTTAATTTCGGATTTAATTACCGAGATATTCGATGTTGAAGATTAGAGAGTTGCAAACTAATATGATGGAGTTTTCTCATTTTCGCGGGGAGGTCAACCCAAGAACTCCTTCAGAGATACGTTTCTGATAATAAACTCCAGATTCTATCTGTCACCCCGCATATAAGCGCGATACTAAAACGATTTCCGATCTCGTGTCTGACAATCGATAATGGACAGATTTTCTCCTTAAAGAATTAGTCTACGACAAATCGTTTCTATATTTTACTTTCATTGTTACTTTACATTATTACTATTACGTCAATTCACTCCTTTTCAATGCGGATGTATGATATTATTGGCAGCAAAAGTTGCTTTGTAACTATTGTAAAAGCCATGAATATGATTGGTATATGCTCTTAGACTCAGTCAATATTAATAGCATGCACCAATCATATTAACAAATTTTACAATTGTTGCAAAGCGGCTTCTTTTGCTGAATGCAGCCATTGACTTCTGATTCGTAGTTTCGACGCGCGCAACAGTTGTACATATCATTCTGTACACGACATTTATTTGTTTCCTTCCTTCCCCTTTTTGACCAACGCGAGAGTAAACTATAAGGCCCGTATTAATAGTTATTATTTGAAACTTGTCTCAAATGAGATACTCAGATTTGAATTCAAGGCTGGAATGAAAGTTTTCCACCTGCAATTATAGATACAAATATCACGTCATTCAACTGAAAAAATGGGATCTGTTTCTGAATAAAAATCTGTATTTATATGAGGCAAGTATCAGGCGACAATTATTGATGCGAGCCTAAGTAGAGAGGTGGGGTTTCATGGTGGACCTGGCGGACTTTGTCCGATGACACGTGCGGACGGCACTCAAGTCCGTCAGAACGCGACCAACGATTGAGTGTGGTTTTCGAGTGGCATCAGTCGGCAGCGGGATCAAGACCGCCGAGAGGACGCGTGCGGAATCGCGTTGAAAGCGGACCTTCGACGGATTAACTATTAATTAGCGGCATCTCTCGTTATCTCGTCAGGGGTGACGTCTGCATCCGCGCGATAAATCTCACGAGGATACGCGCCGCACGATCCTGTTACGCGTGATCTCCCCCCATCGCGATCCTTGAACTGTAACATTTACCGGCGATATATGTAGTTCACACACATAGCCTCAAGTTGTTCGCGCGATAATTGAAGGGGGAAAATATCCGCTCCTCCGTGTGCGAGCACGTACGCACGAATGTACGACGCGATTTTACCAATTCCGCTCGGCGTACGAAAAACTCGACGGGCCATTCTCGAGCCTGATCCACTGTATTGTAGCGAGCAACCAGCCGAGAACACAGACGCGATTTACATATTCATCTTTTCCACAGTTAAGGGCTTCTCGTTCGTGCGAACCTTTCGCGTGGGTCGGCTTTGCCGTATTTAAAACAACCGTGACTCGCACCACACTCGCGCACGTAAACGCTCCCTCTAATCGCTCTATTCATATTCCCGCCACGTGTACAACCGTGACAGGCTCTCCTCGCCCCATTCAGCAGTCGCACATTTAACGTTCCTGAACATCGGCCAAGTTGCTCGCGCGCGCAAATCCAATCGCCAATTGTCGGCGTGAACACTTTTGCGGGGAAAGGAAAGTGTATACACAAGGGAGAATTCGTCCATGGGACAAAAATGTCAAGAGGGTAGCTACGATTTCGCCCTTATTTCCGCCACGCTCCTCTCTATTGGGGTATTTATCGTGTGACGAGAAGCTCATTTCCTTACGTCGTCCCGAGCTTAATAAATCAGGGAAGACGCCCTTGTCAATAGTAAGGTCAGTCGGGGCGACTTCGCGTCTCCAGCATTTGCCAAGTGGTACGAGACGGTGGTCCGAGAACGGGGGAGACGAGAAGGGAAGAGATCGCGGGAAGGACAGACTCGAGTCTTCTTCCTTCTGCTCTCGAATGAGTCGCAATATACGCGGAGAAGGTACACACGCACAAACGCGTAACATGCATACGTGCACGCATACGCTCCAAGGAGGCTACGAAGAATTGGAACAGACGTTGGCCGCCCAGAAAGTTTTGGAGATCTCAAGCCCAGTTACGAGGGTGGGTTTAGTCAGCATCGCGATCCCCTAAATTCAATTTAGCGAACGGAGAGAAGAATATTTCCAGGAAGTATTACTCACTATGTTATTAAAAATTACTAATATTGCCTGACATAATTATCTATAAGTATTTTTGGTTTATTATGCCCAATAAAATATTAAAAATCCGATTTCCCACGCTATAAAAATATAATCGACCATATTTTGAAAAATATCACTATGAGGTATTGCTGTATTATTAAAAGTCATTAATATTGTTTGATGTAATATTTCTACAAAATATCAAAGTACAATTTCTACAAAGTATCAATATTAATTCTATAAAAATGTTTATATTTTTATGATTATTTTAAAATAAAATATTATTATAAAATATTAAAAGTCCGGTTTTTTACGCTATAAAGATAATGCGCCAAATTTTGAAAGATAATACTATGAAATACTGTTATATTAAAAATGATTAATATTGTTTGACATGATTCCTATAAAAATTGTTGGAGTATTATGACCATTAAAATATTATTAAGAAATATTACAAAGTGTGTGTGTGTATGTGTCAATTCTCTACACTATAAAAATAATCGACCAGATTTTGAAACTCGTATTTTTAACCGTGAATTTAAATAAATTTAAATTAAAATAAAATACTCTTAGTGGGAGGGGGGGCATAAATTATTGGAAAATAGATTTATGAAATATATTACATCGGGGTAATTTAATTCTAATATACCAAAAGAAATATTCATCGTATGACATTTCTCACGTCGAAATGTAACGTGGGATGAATGATGATGTTTTTTCGCGGAATATTCGCGGTGATTCGGAGGTACAGACCGCGAAATCACGGTTCAGAGATATTCGTCCTCCTACGCTGGTAAATACCGGAAAGAGCACGGCAGATCGAAGAGTCATGTTATCCGCGTATTCGATTATGGAGCTATCACCAACGCCTGTATGAAATGTCAGGTCGTGAAAAAGTCATATTTCCCATGTAAACTGCGTTAAGTGCGCGTTGCGAGGGCGCGATGGATGTAGGCGTCATCGAGAGCCCGCGGGAGAACGCGCGACGTGTAGTATTTAATTATTGTTATACTTTTCTCTCTCTTTCTCCCTCTCAGAGAAAATAATTACGTGCTTCGCGATTTTACCATCTCGTTGTTATCCGCGAGCTGCATGACGAAACGAAAGAATTCGTTCGCAAGGCAAATTCGTGATATTACGAATGCTACGTCGTTATTTTAATAATACCGTTAGTAATAATATTGTTGAAGTGTTCGCAGGATATGCTACGCGTGTCCACGTGGACGACGCTCACGATTACTTTAGGAACTACGCGTCCAATTGCGTTAGCCAAATTAAATGCCATTATCCGCGACGTTAAAAGTGGGTTACGATCCGCGAACGATAACACAGCGAACGTAAAACTGTTCTCGCCGTGCCTAACCCTGGGGAATCCGCGAGTCTCATTACGTACGAAGAACTACAGGCGCGTGTGCACGCGTATCTACAGCGTGATCCGTAAAAACGGATGTTTGGTCCGTATCGACCCGCGGACTCACCGAGTGGCGCGAAAACACGACGACGGAGTTTAGTTGGAAAAGAGATAAAAAAATTAAACCAACCGCTGTCGTGTCGGTGAAATATGTCTCCTGCCGTATATTCGGAATTATTTTTTTTTCGCAAAAATAGGATTGCGGGAAAAAGTGCAGCTTTGAACGCAACAAATACAGCTCTGCGAGTTAAAAAATTGATGTCGCAATTACAATATGCGGACAATTGTGTGAGACAAGCCACGCGATATCCGTTAAAAGAGAAAAAAGAAGAATTCGTATGGATCGCTTTACAAAGTAAAAGTAAGATAAAAAATCGATATTCTTCAACCGCAGATCCCGGAAGTAAACGGCTGTTGTCTTGAACGTCATGTCGAGTCGTCTTCACAGTACATTGTCTTTGAATCGCGCTATACCGGTTGACAGTCGTTAGAATACCGGGAAACCCACGTCGCGCACCGCGACACGTTTAATCGCACAATTGCATCGTTCCTAGGAGCTCATACGCGCTCGTCGGAAGACTTTGAGAATAAGCAGAGATGCCTGCGTGCCATTGTTCCGAGTAATAATTAAATTTTCAATTTCATCCGCGCGTGACGCTCGTTTTTAGTCACATGCTCTTTTCTGAGAACTTGAGGAAAATAATAATTTCAAAGTCGAGAGAAAGAGAGAGGAAAAGAATGACATTTTTATCTCAATTTTCCTCAGATCCTCTTGATCCTCTTGATTCAAAGAATCTTTCAAAACGAATGAAAGAAAATCGCCTAAATTAATTATAATCCAAGTGAAGTATAATTTCAGTAATGATATTTATCATTGGCATGTTTCAACAATAGGTTCGTTACAATTATGCAATTGTATCGCGCAGGGTTCGTACGTCAAACGCGTCTATTGCCAAACGTTCCGTATAACTAACGGCAGGTACCCGACGGGGCAGCTAACTATATATCTATTGATCGTTCATTCATGCCACCCTTTCGCCCTCTCAGCCCCTCGTTGTCCCATCGAGCGATCCGTCCCTTCCCCTCCTTCCTTCCTTCCTTCTATCCACCGCCATTTCCACCACCCCTGTCGCGAAGCGTCCACCATCGCGATTCCATCGACGTCGTCGTCGTTGTTGTCGCCACCAACACCCTCGTCGTCTCCGTCAGTACCGGCTTTAACCGGCGATCGAGACGAGCGATTCTTCAAGGTACCGAGAAACAGCGGCGCCGCCAGCGCAGTGCGCCGATTCAACCCCCAACGCGCCCTCGCTTCAATGAGCCTCTATCCGACTAAGTTCTTCTACGTTAACAACGATTTACGCTTCACTAACAATGTTCACGAAAACCTAACGAAAAAAATTGCTCGCGCGTTGTTTGAAACGTTCGCGATATCGCAGAGGATGCTAGAATTCTGATTATTTTTGTGTTTCGTTTCAAGATAGAATCATTTGTTGAGGAAGTTCCTTTTTCAAGTCAACTCTCTTCACGACAAGAGTTTCTGCTTTCGAATTTCAAAAAGTGATGAAAACGATGCGTTGGAAAGTCTGGTCGAGGGTGCCGGCGTATCTGGAGCCGGTGCTGCTCGTCGCCCTAACCTACAGAGGGAATCGGGCCTGCCAACTGAGAAGCCACCCCTCGCGGGCACCTCACACGTGGCGCTTACGAACCTTCCCTCCCTTCCTTCTTCGCCCCACGCCTGCCAACCCCGTAAAACCAACGGAGAGCTTGAATGACCGTGATTTACGTCGATAAACGCGCCTCGAAAGCGCCACCGATATTTCAACGGGTTCTCTTGATCTTGCGGGATAACAGATATACTTTCATCGACTATCAATATTCTTTTAAACCAGAACGCTTCGAAAAAGCTGCGCAAGCTGTCGTTCATGAGTCAACTATTGGTTTCAATTCATCTGTTATATTTACTTCAACTTTACTTCAACCAATTATATCTCATAATATCGAGCTCTGCTGATTCATTCAATTATTGCTGTAGCACTTTTAAGTGCAGTTTAATTCGTGCTCTCTCGTTCTCTCAATTTTTGCGGATCTGCGATATATATTTATATTTGTAAACGGATTTGTTTATTAATTATTGTCTATTTTTGCCCGTGTATATTTTTTCACCTTCTCGTGTACTCAGACACTTTACTCGCGTTATTTGAATAAAATGGATTGAAACGAGTAATTGTACGCTGCTGCAGCAATCATCGATAATTATCTTCGCTGTTCTCAATAGCAGAGAATCTTCGACGAAGCTTTAAGCGGTATTCTTCCCATTTCTCTTCGAGAAAGCGCGAATGTATAGTAACACGAAAAGCGACTGAATGCTACATCGCGAACGACGTCGAGGTTCAACTTCGCTTTTTCGCGCGTTCACGTTTCCCTTATCGGTGCAAAATCACGGCGTGGAAATTATCGAATCGCACACGACAATGCGCGGAAAACAGGTCGGTCGACGACGGTGCGCCAGAAATTGATTTGTCGCGCTCGCGAGCGTCATGACGCGACTCTACGCGACGTGCCGCGCCGCCTTCTAATCTCGTCGCGGGTATTCGCAATTGGCTTCTTTCGCGGCCGATCTCGGGGCCAATTGCGGGATGCAATCGATCGTATCGAGCACCGAATACGCCGGGGAACGCGATTACGCGAGAGACGAAACAACCGACCGGCACGAGCCATCATTCGATTGAAAGTTACATAAAGCCGGCGTTTACACGACGAAACAACCTGCCGACGTCTAATAAATTAGTCTAGGGTGAGGGCAAGCGAAATGACGATCTCGCGTATACCAAGATCGATGCGTGAGACGATAAAGGCGAGTATTTTCATCCGCCTGTTTTCCGGCGAAAATGACGGATCAGATAACAGCCGCAGTTTAATCTACGTGTTTACACGGTCGGCTGCCGCGCCGATGTAGAATTAATCTACTTATTTTCATTAAGCTAAGAACCTTTAATGCTATTATGGTGGCACGCGCCACCGTCGCGGTCGAGCGGATCAAAGTTGTACGTTTTCGTTCTGCGTAGAATGCGGAATTCGAAGTGTTGTTTCTCGCCACGTGCGCAAAAATGAAACGAAGGCAACGCGGTCTCGAATGCATCTCGATTAACACAATACAGATCAACGTTGAGATATTAAATGCAAAAGTTATCCTTAGGAAATGGAGTCAGGACTAATATTTGAACGGTAATTTCAAGCGGGCGGGATGGAACGAATTACTCGGCTGTTAACCAAATACGCAGGTGTCGCGATAACAGATTATACGTCGTCCGGACATACGTAAATATCCGCGCGGCAAGGGGAAGAGGAGGGGGCAAAAAGCGTGCCGTTTCGAGAAATACATGCAGACAGTGTAGAGCGCCTCGTGCGGGCTGTCAGCGGCCTGCTGCTCTAATGAAAGCGATAAATCGTTACGCGTAAAACAAATTCCCCCGAGGATTAAAGGGGGACGACAATAACTCGAGGTCCGGTTTGTCGCGAGAACGCGCTCCCGCCTCGCGGAGGAGTTAATTTCCCGTTACGTTAATTGAAGACTCGGCATAAAGAGCAGCCGGCTACGAACCCTGCGGCCCCGGAAAATTAGTGCTCGCTTGAGAAGGGCCGAGGGTCAACAGCACCACGAAGTACTCCGAGAGGGGCATTTATAAAGTACAAAATTCACCCGGAGGATACTTCAGCGCGCGCGCGCGCTCCTTCCAATCCTTCCCCAAAGATTTTAAGCGAAAGAAAAGCGAGAATCTCACTAAAACTCGACTTCCTAATAAAATGTTAATTATTGATTACGCTATTAATTACTGATAGTTCGTGACTTTAATGGGCTTAAAGGAAACTAGTGAGAGAGAACTTGCTCTGACGTCACTTGCTGTCGGATAAAATCGACCGTTTCACCATGACGCGCGATATACCGCGCAATATACCGGCGTGGTCTGACCATATTTGTCTGTAACTACTTGCGGCCAAACTTCACGCGATGTCTTTTTAACGATGACGCTCCAGTTTTAGCTTGAATGCCTTATTAGTGTATCGTGGAAAGATTTATAATTTAGTTTGTTCTTTTCTCGTCTCGACTTGGAGATCCTCAAGTGGAAAAATTTCCAGCAAAAACCGATCACTGACCAGCAATTGGCTAGTCTTCACTGGCTAGGACTTATTTGATAGTAACTATTCAGAAACCAGGAAGAAAAATACTAGTCAGAAACTAAACAATAAAAGTGGCAAGTAAATGCTGGTCAGTTTTTCTGTTTAATAAAAATTCGGAGAATACTGTCCAATGTTTTTTGACTAGTTACTGACAGAATCTAGGCAAGAAAAAATAATGATTAAAAATAAAGCTATAACCACCTAAATAATGAGTAAATTTAGGCGTGGAGAAACTCTACCTTTTACAAGTTTTACGTTATTTTTATATCGAATAATGAAATAATTATATTTCATTATTACTTTATATTACTTTATAACATAAAGAATTCAATGATGAGAAAGAAGTGTTTAACAGAATTTTGTACGAAAAAATTTTGTACCAAAAAACTGACCAGTTTTCCCATGCAGTTACTGACGAAGCAAGCATGGCCTAAACTAGCCAGAAACTAGTCAGTAATCAAAATTCTTTCAGTTGTTGGTCAAGTAGAAGTCGTTCTTTCTACCTGGCTCCTTTGTATATTTATTTAACCTGTTACATTTTTTTTAAACAGCTATTCATATCATCATCGCCGACAGTGCTAACGTCGCGCGATACATTTCTTTTTCACACGGCATTGTACAGCACGAATGAGAGAATTGGCTTTCGGAAATCTTACTGAGGACTACTCTCTGCGGTCTAGTTGTGTTACTTCGCCTTTCTCTTTCTTCCATTTGAAAACCTTGCCGCCTCGCTCTTTCTGCCTCGCTCTCTCTCCCTTCGATCCGCGAGCTTTTGCCTGCACGAGCTTTCACGAAAGCCCAACTCGTACCGGAAAGGATCGCTCTCGCGATCGCACGCGTCAAAAGCACCCTCGTTACCGTCGCTAAGCAAACTCGAAAACGACACTCGTCGTAAATACTTTCCGGACTGCTCGAGAACGCTCGCGAAAAATTTATCAGTAAATCATAGTTTCAGCTACTTCGACGCGAGAAACGTGATTCAGCGAGATGGCGCGAACGTTTTTATCCTCATTAAATCATCGCTCTTTGTTTCGACCCCCGCATTTCGCGAATACTTGCGAGAATTCTACGCATTATACAAAAAGCGTTAGATATTGAAAAACAAATTTAAGCCGCCTCTCAGCTTTGAGAATTCAATCAAGTTTTCGCACTTAATTGCCTGAGAAGCACGGAGACGAGGCATGGTGATTTCTTCTTCCGATCTGTACCTTAATTTCGTATCCAAATGGCCGCAGAAAACGAAAAAAACGGGGGAAATCCGCGAATAACGTGGCGCAACGGCGAGAAACGCCGCACCAAAAGAACCCTTTCATATCTTTTATGAATTCCCCAGAGGAGTGTTCTGTACCGTTTAACTGCTCTGTTCTGTTTCATTGACGAAGACAAGAAAGCTCGATAGTTAACACGCTAAAAACCTGATAGCAATGATGAAATAACCGAAGCCATCTCGTTTAAAGAAAGAGAAGAGAGAGAACGAAGAAAAGAGAAACAGAGAAAGGTGATGATAATTATCGTTATTTTATCTGCATTTACTTTCCCCTGTTAGTTTCAGTGGCAACGTTAATTAATTGAAAAGGGAGAGGTTACAAAACAAAGGTCACGAAATGTAAAACAGAAAGACGAAGAAATATTATTCCTAGAAAATTCCTCAGATGCCAAAGTACATTTGGTAATAATTAATAATACAACTTAAGAGAAAGTAAAATAACTAATGCCGAGGAGGAAAAAGTTCTTTGCGCGATTAAATGCAATTACTTAATCGTTTATTTAACTATTAACAATTTACCATAGTTGGATCGCGTTTTCGAAATTCGTTTTGCATAGTAACACCCTAAAAAGTTTTTGTCAAAAGTTCTTGGAGAATATTTCTATTGTACAAAGTATTTTAAAAGAAACATCCTGTATCTGCCATGCCACGTGTCGGGTTTAGATATTTTTCTTGTATCAAGTTTGAACTCGCTCTTCAGTATTATCAAATATGTATCCAGCGAGTCCAGAGAAAAGAGGCTACTTTATCCTGTTTCAACGAGCTTGTCACGTAAGGAGAGCCGGCAGGAAGTGGCTAAGCGGGATCCACGTCACCGCGACGTGGCGGTTTCACGTTGCACCGGATTCGCGTTCATCATCAGCAGGACGAAGTGCCTCGAAATGAGGACGAGAGGTCCTGCGAGTATTGTGTCGCCCCCGTGTATTCAATCGTTAAGAAAGCCAGCCGCATCGTTCAAAGAGCACGTGTCGATTAATGGATGATAAAAGCGGGTTATCACGCGTTCCACGTCGTCGCATCGCGAATCCCTGCACCAATGGTCGCGTCGTTTCGTAGCGAAGCTATGTGTCACACGCGATCACAATCGCACCTCCTCGCGGAGAAGATACCGGCATCGCGTGGACCGCGATAGAACGCGAGGGGAAAGAATAGCTCTCTGAATGCAAGCTTTTCGATACTATTGCGACATTGCTGACGAGGATATTGTGGATGAATCCTCTGAACAACGTCCGACCACGAAATCCGCGAACTCTGTCGCTTGTCATGTGCGATTGTCAACCGGGAAACGATGTTACAGACATATGCGAGCACGATTAGATCATCAGCAAGGAGAATGAGAGAGAGAGAGAGAAAGAGACATTGAACCACGGTTTTCTCACGATCGGCGTAAAACCGGCATGAAAATGAAGTTTGTCGAGCGCGCGACGTGCTCGCTGTGTGAAATCAGCTTAAAGGTCAGCCCCTAACCCAAACGTGGCCACCGTGATGGCCGAGGGATCCCAGCCAGCGGGGTGGCGGACAGATGAGCTCGCTGACGTTGTCGCGGACGACGAATTTGCGGACGAATCCGTCGGGGAATGCGCGGGTAACCTGTCCAGACGCGAGAACCGGGTCGCAGAGTAGCTAATCGGGTCCGTGAGACGAAAAGTAAAACGGCGAGAAAACGGGGAATTTATGAGAACGGAGAACCCGCTGCGTTTCGCTGGACTCACCTCTAGAGGGAGGCAGGGGCTGGATGCGGCCATGTTCCTACATGCGTTCGAGCCTCTGCCCCGGTGGCGATCCCCTCTTCGTGCTGAGGCACCACTTTACAGAAATGAAAAAAAAAAACAGATACAGACGAAGCGAACTGCACACTGCACACTCTCGACGGCACCCCGGCGATCGACGTGCACTATGAACCCCCCTTCTTCGAAACCGGCGGGAGGTGCGGGCGGACGGGCGGGCAGGCGGGCGGGCGGGGAGGCAGAAACGGGGAGGGGAAAATAACACCAACGCAGCACCTTCCGCTCCCCTTTTTTTCCTTTTCACACTCCTTCCTTCGCCCGAAATTATTTTCACGTTTCACGACAACCAACACCTCCGAAAGAGGAGCACAGAGGATTAGAAGAATAAGAGAGAGAGAGAGAGAGAGAAAGAGTGAGTGGGAAACAGAAGGGATAGACAGAGATAGAGAGAGAGAGAGAGAAAGAGCGAGAGAAAGAAAGAGAGAGAGAGAGAGAGAGAGAGAGAGAGAGAGAAGAGAGAAGAGAGGGGGGATCCTCTCTCCCAAGCCCTGAACTCTCTCGGTTTCCTTGGCGAGCACCACCACCGGCTACCTTCCTTTTCTTCTTCCTCGTCTTCCTCCTCCTCCGCCGCCTCTCTTCTTCCTTTGCTTTTTCCTCGTCGTCGACGTCGTCTTTCCTCCCTTTCGAGCCTCCCTCCCCTCCTCTTCCCTCCCTGCGACACACCAGAGCACACTCTCGGTTCCTCTCGCGACGAGGAACGGCTAGCTGCTTCGTCTCCTGCGCCGCGTCCTCGTCGTCGTCGTCGTCCTCCTCCTCCTCCTTCTCTTCCTTCTTCTCCTCCTTCTCCTCCTCCGCCGCCTCCTCCTCGTCCACGTCCTCCTCGGCGACGGGCGCTCCTCCTCGTCTTCTTCTTCCTCCTCTTCGTCGTCGTCGTCGTCAACCGCCACTGTACCACCGTCGCATAACAAACACCCCGGTGGCCGTCACCGTCCCGACGGCACCAATACGACGACAAGAAACGAAGGCAGAGAGAGAGAGAGATAGAAAGAAACAGAGACAGGTGTAGAAAGAGAGAGAGATGGAAAGAAAGAAAGAGAGAGGGAGAGAAAGACAGAGAGAAAGAGGGTGAGGGAATCAAACGGCGCGAGACCGAGGCGAGGTTCGCGAGATTGATTGAGGAGCGCTAACGAGCCCGACGCTTCCTTTCTCTCGCGAGAGCTCACACCAGTGCGTTTTCTCTTACCGCGGCGCGGTACACCCCCGCGAGGGAGAGTCACCCTTCGCGTAACTCCGCGAGCACTCTCTCGGCTGCGGTACCGAGGACCTTTTCCCGGGACCCGACACGTCAACGTGAGTAAATAGGGCCCGTTTTCGTACCAGCGCACCACTAACTACTTTCTCTCTCTCTCTCTTTCCCCTATTCCGCGTTCTGCCACCTCGTCCACTGTGATTCTTCTTCCTCCACCGACACCTCCTCTTCCGCGTCCTCCGCTTCTTCTCCCGCTTCCTGCTCCACGCTTCTTCGTCTTCTACTTGACTTCTTCGGCACCTTCCCCCTATACCCCTATACCCCTGTCCGCTTCACTCGGCCGGAAGTTCACACACTACCTACGTTCCCCGAGCGTCGGAGCTCGTGGCCACAGCGGGACGACGGTCGCTCGACTACGCTCCCTCGCTCTTCCACCACCACCCGACCGCTCTCGCACACTCTCTCGCGCGGCCCTCGCCGTCCCCTCGCTCTTTACCACCCTTACCATCGCCTCGCGTTCCACCACCACCACCACCTCCGTCGGCGCGAATCACCCCCTTTCGCCTATTCGCTCATCCTTGTCACTCCGATTTCGTTCTTCGTCCTCCTCGCCGAACGCTTCATCCCCCTTCTAGATATGTCTCCGTCTCTTTCCGAACTACTGACTATTCGTCTCCTTTCATCCCACTAACGTGGTCCCCCTCCCTCCCTTCTTCTCTCCCTCCCCCTGCCCATCTACCTGCCTGTTCGACTCTCTCGCTCATACCAACAACATGACACAGCTTGTCCTCGTCGGACAGAGCGAGCTTCTCTCTTTCCAGGAATGGCCGTCCCTCTCCCTCCAACAATTTTCATCCCTCCAGTGCAGTGTCTCCCTTTTCTCTTTTGATCGCGCTATGCCTTCGCTCTCCTTCTAACACGAAGACCTCCCTCCCTCTCGTCACTACGTGGACTACCGTCTCTCTCTGTTGCCACTGAACGTTTCTCTCTCCTTTTCTATTATATAAGCTTATACTCACTCGCACTCTCGGAGCAAGCCCCTCTCAGTCGCGCTTACGTATTAACCCCCAACCAGGGTACACCAGGGCCGAGCTTTCTTAAAGCGATACCCTAGGGTAATCTAAACCGCAAGGGATCGAGTAGTTCTATTATGTATTTCGGTACATGGCAGATAGGGTGAATTTGTTTAATTTTTCATGGTTGAATTAAAACTGAGTATATTGATGTAATTGAATTTTAAATCGTGCAAGATATTAGATTGTATAACAAAATTAGATTGCATAACGCAATTATGCAAATGTCACTTGAGGTTTTAAACGTCACTTGTACATTGCGGAAATTCATTACATGAATATCTAAGCACGATAATGTCGAGAAATTATTCTTTAATTAATTCGCGATCGATATGACGCTGAGGAATATAGCAAAGTTAGTGTCGCGATTGACTGCCTCGAATTCTATATATGATTGTCTAGATTAGGATCTACCTACCTGGTAGACAGTTGTGCGTCGACAGGTTAAGGTTTTTGTGTGTTGTGCCTGATCGCGGACGAGCGAATGAATGATGTGTACTCGCGCGAACACCTAAATATCTTGAGAGCGATTGTACAACTGTGATGAGAAACTCTTTCTCTAGCATACAATAGTGTTTACGTTGACGTTGATAGCAAAATTGTTCGGGAATATTCGCGAGAAAACCGAACGATATTTCAAACTGCTAACACTTGATTAATATTCGCTGCGGGACGAATAGTTCAATAAACGTGTAAGTTTTTGCCTTAATCAATACTTTTGCAAACAAATTAAATTAAATATACATCTCGTTATATTTATGAGTTTCAAATATAAATAATTTTATTTTTTAATTAAATGCATGCTACGTTTTTGATCACGAAAATGTCGATCTGTTGAATTATTAAAAACTGAAGTAGAGAAAGGCGTTATTACAGACAATGAGAGATCAGAGGTCTTTCAGCGGGATTTGAGAGACCAGAGAATATTCTTCTCCATAATTAATGGATTATTTCAACAATAAACTATAGAGAGAGAGAGAGAATAAAATATTAAAACACTTGAAAATATCGTGCTCGTAAATCATCGAAAGCCAAAGTAGAAAAATCGCAAAAGTAGAAACAGACAAATTATTACGGACAAGATTCGTCGAGAAACCAAAAGAAATTCTTCCCATGATTAACACATGTCATTTCGACGATAACTATAGAGAGAGAATAAAATATTAAAACATTCGAAAATATATTGTGCTGCTAAATTATTAAAAGCCAAAGTAGAGAAATCGCGAAAATAGTACAAACTACTACGGACAAGACTTTTCGGGAAAAATCAAAAGAGATATTCTTCCTATAATTAATATAATTAATATACATTATTTCAACAGTAACTATAAAAGAAGAGTAAAATATTTAAACACTCGAAAATATCGTGTTCGTCGAAAGCCAAAGTAGAGAAAGTATTGCGGACAACGAGAATTGTCGGAGTAGCTCTTCCTATAATTAATGTATTCTCTATACGATCATAAAACGATAACTACAGTAGAGTATAAAATATGCGATCAAATATTCCTTCATTCAAACTGTTGCCTCGAGCGGAACATCATTAGTATAATTCATTAGAGAAATAGGGAAAAGAGAATTAACTTCGATCCGGTATTGTAAATGGAACCTTCCTCCACCGATCGATTCGCATTTATCTGTCTGTCTGCCTGCCGAGTTTAACTGGCGGGCTTTTTCGAAGCTCCCGAGCCGCAAGCCCGTTCTCTCACCGCGAACCGCCAGGTGTCACTGTTCGCGAAGCCAGCGCATCGGTGCGCGCGACAATTCGCGAGCGTGCGTGAGCTTTCGCTCTCGTTTGTGTGCGTCCAACCGATACCGCCGGAAATTGCTGGTGCATGCGCCCTCAAGCTTTTCAAGGGTAGGGATGAGCTTGGGAGCTGCATTCGCGTACGCAGCGAGCCTCGGGCCCCGATCGTACAGCGGCGAATGCTCCGGCGCGTTCAGCCTTCGTCGCCGCAATTGCGTCGGTGGGATCGTATCGGTCGGATCGCAGCTGATCGAGCGATCGAGGACGTGCATTCGGCAGGATGACAGAAAAGAGAAGGGAAGGCAATGGAAGACCGGGATGGTTCAATAATTTTCCGATGCGCGAGGGGTGTTAATTGCCCTCGCGAGCGAAACGAGGTAACGGCCCGGCTGGGCAGCGCTGCTAAACGGCCGCGATAAATTCCGGCGTGCAGCACCTCGTTATCTGATGACCGTTTTCTTGACGCCTCGTAGAGGCGACCGGAAGTCCACGCGGCGGCGGGAAATCAACGCGCCCGTTGCCGTAACTCACCCGTGCGCGACTTAATTAATTGGACTCGAGAGAGGGAGAGAGCCGCGCGCGTCATGTGACGATGTCTTCGCGTCGAACACGTCGTATACCTTTATTTCGAGAGTGTTAATTTTACTGTTGATATACAAACACGCAAAGTAATTCGGTTAAATACAAGAGAGAGAGAAAGAGAGATTGGATCTCTTACATATACATTGCGATACGTCACATGAATTTCAAGTATGCATTTATGAAAAGAGCCTTAAAGGAGATTGAAAAAGATTTTAGAGAAGCACAGATCGAGACCGCGTCAGGCCGAGACAAGAATCGCCGACGAGATGGCGGCGACTTACGGTTGCCTCCGTCGCAAATGAGCTTTAGTTACGAATGCGCTTTGCTACTTTCATCAAAAGTTACCGGCGACTCTAGACCATATGTATAATCAAAAGTTTCTACAAAGTATCTCTGATCAGTCGCCTTCGTCAACTGCCTCTTGGGGTCTATGATGAGTTGGACGTTGACTCTTTCTGCGCGACGATTCGATGAGTCCGTCGCTCTTGATTTACAATCCTGACTTTTAAGTAAATGCGGTCTCGGTCAATCCCGACTTCGATTTACGGCGCGCGAGAAGCGCGTGCGACCACATCACGTGACATATGTTCGACGGCCACGTGTAACGCCGTTGAACGCGCTGGTATTATATATCAAGATTAAAGAAATATATTAACGTGGTTAATTGTTGCTGCGTGCACCATTATGTCATCTTCGCGTTTATGCTCGCAGGAAGAACGAATCAAGCTTCCCGAAATAACGCCGCGTAACGAAGCGCCGATCGACTTCGTTCTTTTGTGCCTGCCGTCGAATCACCGAATCGGATCATCCACTGTTTTCGGGGGCAACTCACTCCACCCACTTCCTCTCTTTCTATCCTCCTTAACCCCCGAATAACGAGCATGAAAGGTATATATACACCAAGAGAGAGAGAGAGAGAGAGAGAAAGAGAGAGAGAGAGAAGGAGAGAGAGGGTCGTCGCGATGGCCGCGCGATTCGACGCGTATAAAGGAATCGGCTTTAAATCTGCGGAATCCGCGGTGTAAGGCGAGATGGGTGAACCGGAGGAGGGTAGACGCTAGAAGGGAAGAGGGTTCGTCAGGGGTGGTAGCGACGGCGGCGGCAGCGGCGGCGACGACGGCGGCGGCGGTAACGACGGCAGAGAATGCAGGGGCAGCGTTCTGGGTTTCTGGGTTCGTCCCCGGCCCCCTCAACCCCGTTCACCAACGCGACCGCCGCCGTTCTCCCCGGCCCCTTGATCTTCGTCCTCCTCTTCCTCCTTCTCTCCACCTCTTCCTCTTTCTCCTCGTCCTCCTGCTCCTCCTCCACCACCTCGCCGACCCCCACGAAGTTCGGAAAGGCTGCTGTGCGCGGCGCACGAATGTGGAACAGTAGGTCAGCGCACTCCGTGACCCCCACCGCGGCCTACCCCTCCTCGGTGCATGCACCCTGATGCGATACGTACGACCAACCGGCTCTCCTCCCCCGCACCTTCTGCCGCTTGCGCCGTCCCTTCGTCCGAGCACTCTCGCGCCACAGCACCCTACTTCTTCCTCGCCTCCCTTCTCCCTTGCTCTCTGTACCTCGACAACGGTCCCGTCGTCTCTCATCTCGCAACCGATTGCGTTATCATACGCCTGTGCGCAGATTAGTCGACGCGATTTCTCGTATCGACGACGATCGGGCCGCTGAAAGAGCGAAAAGCAGGCGAATCCTGTCTACGTGTGCACACAAGTAAACCTCGGAGTAATACCCGGGGAAACGATTATCCGCGCTCTCAACATAGACGCGCAAGAAAGATTCCGCTTTTATTTGCGAATTGATAACGCGCGAGGCTCGACTTCCAGATGATCGGCTTGATCGCTAAGAGGACACGTTGCGCGATCGTCGCTTTTACTCTGTTCCGGCCGATCGTACGAACACATCAATCGTCGAAAAAAGAATTAAACGATCGTTGAGGCGCGACATCTTTGTTTGAGAAGCCACTCTAACGTCGCAGAAAGAGTAGGCAGATTCACAGTGAGGTCGTAGAGGCGTTAAATCGCTCCCAGAATATCGGTGATTCTCCTCTCTCGCGGGAGCTCACCCCCTTCAATTTCCGTGACCGGAACTGTCGCGTTGATCCCGAAGTTACGAGCTGCCCACCGAGGATTCGGCATCCTCACCACGTACTTTAAGGTTCATTCGCGGAAAATCGATTTGCCGGGCCGCATTCCTCCGAGGAAAATATCGCCTCGCACCTTGTCTCTCTCTCTCTCTCTCTCTCTCTCTCTCTCTCTCTCTCTCTATCTCTCTCACTCTGTCCATCTCGTGCGCACGCTCGTCAGATTTTACGTTCCAGTAAACGCGAGATTATTGTCTGCCCTCGACACACACGCGCGCACGGACTATTATTTACCGTTGTGACAACGGATCGTCCACGACAATGTGCGCGCCGACAATTTTCAGTTATTGTAAGACGGGAGATTGCGCCGGCAGAAGTGAGAAAAATTTCAAAAGCCTCGAGAGAGCCTAGGTCGACCGCTGATACTCATTAGGCTCGTATTTATCGGCGCTACCCGTTTCGACGGATACTCGCGGGACTCGTGAGAGTTCTCCTCCGCAGTGATCGACCAGTGACCTCCAATTAATCGATGGCCGTCTAACTATATAACTGGTTAATTTATTAATGCGCTAATGGCGCGACTCCACGCGACTCCGCATCGCTGCGACGTGTTACTTGATGACGTTACTTCGCTCTACACCGTGGAATGGCTTTCAGCTTGTTGGACAACAAGTCGCAAGCCTTTACCGAATAATTGCCGCGATGTACACGAACCTAGTGTGCAAACTTCGGCGACTTCGCCCGACTTACCGTCGCGACGCGGGCCTGTGACGACGTGCTTTCGCATGTTAGAATCGACGTCGGTCGACGTCGCCCCGTCGCACCTGTGTGAAGACGTTCATCGATTTTCGCTCGTATGTAATCGCGCGCTCGCAGCACAGGAGCCAATTCGAAGCCAAAAGTCGCGCGAGAACCGGCTTCTTTCATCTGGACCTCGTGGTCCGACCTCGGCGCGATAAATAAAGCAATCCGCGCGACTGCAATGGCACATTTAGTGCTAAATACGGCTGTCCAACTCTCTCTCTCTTTCTCTCTCTCTCTCTTTCTCTCTCTCTGAATGAAATATATAACATCGTAACGCGTCCGTACGAGGGCAAATAAAGCTCGGAATCAAATGGGCCTCATTTAGCGTTATAAACGCGCTTGGTTGCTTCAAATCGCCCGAAAACTATTCCTCGCGAAACCGCGGCCGCATATTTAAGAACTTTGCGAACTGTGCGAGCTTTTAATTATCGCGAGAATTTCAATCTCGAAAATGTGGAAAGCGGGATGATCATCTACCCCCGCTGCGGGGAATTGTTCGGAAAGTTTTTTCCTTTAATCATCCCCGTTTTACTTTTCTTTTCTATAATTTCATCTTTTCCCTCTGCTTTTTCTCTCTAGTAATCGATTCACAAAATGTTTTACCGATTCTCAAATCGCTCGTTAGTCACTTCGTCCTTCGCTACCTTCCTCATCTCTCTTGTTAGTCTGCGATTTTGCATCAAAATTCTCGCTTTAATTTCCTACGATTTACATATTCATCCTTCCCGCCTCTCTCTTACTCTCCCCCTTCCCTACGATATATATTACATAAAAAAAATTAGTATCCATGTAAAATCAATACACTCAAATGAACAATCATTATTTTATATATAAGCAAGGATATATAATTTTGTTAAAATTTTGAAGTTTTGAATTCCCACAATGTTATAATTTTATTTGAATATTATAATAATCTCATAAAGAGTATGATATGATTATTTTCGTGATAATGATGTTTTTTCATTTAAAAACATATTCTCAATTCGATATTTGGTGTGCTTTCCATTCGTGAAAATTATTTATTGAATAATAAGAACAGATTTCTTTTTGTTGAATCATATAAAATATATTCTTGCGAGTAACTTTGTTTGACGCTATGTAATCTTCTTGGAGAATTAACATGTCAGAAGTAAAGATATTTTCTAAACAAAAATGTTCTTTTTCTCTGTGTACCTCTTCCCTCGTTGGCATGACTCAATCTTTCCCCTTTACTTCCGCTCTTAAATATTTCGCTCTCTCTCTCTCTCTCTCCCTCTCTCTCTCTCTCTCTCTCTCTCTCTCTCTCTGTCTCGACCATTCGTACATTTCGCATATCGCATCTCGACTTTCATATCCCCACGTAAGACATACCCTGTCCGGTATGCTGGTATCCTCCCCGGCAGTCGCGCTTCCACCCGACCCCGCCGTCATAGTTCATTTCTCATGTCTATTGCTTTTCGTGTGTGCTCTGAAATTTTGATTGAATAACGGCCAGAGACCGGCCATCCATCTTCCCTTGCTTTCCCAATTTCTTGTTCTACGCGTTCGCATCAATTCCACTCTGTATTGTCTGGTAATGGAATGATACATGATGTATTACGGTTGTACGGTTTGCGAAAAACGACGTATCGCGGACAACAATCGCGATGGCAGTTGAACGGCAACGAGATCGCACGACAGCACAGTGTCCGGTGCTTAATACTGATATTGGCGCGCTACTTCACTCGCCGCATCGCGAGCCAACTTTTATAATCAATAAGCGAAATCACGGGCGGGATCAACGGATTCCCGCCCGTAATCCGCCGAGTAATGTAAACGCGAGGTCTGGCGAATTCCTCGCCGACAACATCCGCTACATCCGATAGCTATCAAAGACGGGAATCCGCGGGAAACTGATCCGGGCACGTAAAACACGCCGCTACACCTGATTTACACACTTTCGTCGCACGTGACGTCAGCTGCCCGACGATCGATGTTATCATTTCGACTGATATCTCTGAAAGCGATGGGGAGGAAAAAAAAAGTAAAAAGAAGGAGGGTCGCGCACGTTCGCACTCATCGATCTGTTTTCTCAGCGTGCTGTGAAAAAAAACCCTCCTTATTAATATCCGCGTACTATTTTTAAATTCGATATTATTAACCGCTGGTTACCACCCTGTCGAGCACGTGACGTGCGCTAACGCGTAAAAAAAGTCGCCGATATAAACCGCGCATCGGGGCAGCAACAAAATCTCCGGCCGTCGTCGTCGTTTTGCTCACTATCAGCTGTGCGTAATAGCTCATGTAAAATATGAAATTCCGATCGAAATCCATTATTTTCCAAAATAAATCGCGGCTCTCGAGACCTACAAACGATGTGGAACATCGAAGGCCGGCCCCAAAAACCTTTACACGCGGTTATTATCGAATGTTCTATTTAGGAAGTAGTCTTTATCTTTCCTCCCTCTCTCTTTCATTTTTGACTGAAATTGATATATTAATGAGTTTATACTGGGAATAATTTTCTCCTACACAGAGTGTCTAACAATTAAGGACACGTCCATTGTGTGCAGATAGAACTTGTGAAACTGAATGCAACTTTGTGTTCACTCTGATATGAGTTCTACAGCGCCTATGTAATAACGCAAACATTTGTATAAAATATGATCCGCTGAAATGTGTGTGTCCACGCGATTCGTCTATCGCTCCGAGAGTTTGACAAATACGTCTGTATCGAATGTAATTCCCGTGTATTGATATCGATAAGGGATATCGGTATGGGAAGACAGCGTTGACGAAATGTAGGATAATCTTATCACGACAAAGATTGGATTGCATCCGCTGGAGTTGTTGTCCATCACGATACACGTCGCGATCCGATATGACGAAGTTTCGACACAAAACTCGATTTGGAACTCCGAGTCGGGGTGAAGGGATTTTACTTTCCGCTGTGACCTCGACGTCGAAGTTTAGCCATTGACAGTTTAACCTACATGATTTCCGGCTTATCCACGATGGAATAATATTTCATGAAGATTAAACGCTTCGCGCTGTCGAGGAGGCCGTACAGATCTCACTCACCTCGGGAGAATAAATCAATATCCCTTTATTTAATTAACCCAAAAATGTGTGACGTAAAATTTTAGAGTTATATTCCTCCTCTCTCTCTCTCTCTCTTTCTTACTGAGACTATCCAAAGATTTCGTGACAATGTAATCGGATTTTGCACTACGGATTCTCAACGACTCCATTGTGTCTTTAAATGAGGGGAATATTAATGACTTATAAAGAAGATTTCTCGACAGTCTTCAAACGTAGCCGCTTCCTCGAGTCAGTACCTTTGCGAAAAGCGCTCTTTGCCCGCTGTAAAACAATTTCCACCGTCCTTTTCGCAGTGATTTCCGGCCGGATGCGAAGGCAAAAAGGGCAGCCGGATGGTGACGGCTGGGGGGCGAGAGAAACGCAGACAAGGGAATGGAATCGAGAATCGAAAAGGGACCACGACGATAAGGACTGTCACGAATGCCCCGGCATTCGACCTGCAGGTGCAGAAAACTTGACCGAGTTTTCGAGCCGCACGCGGCGCAGGGCGACCCAGATTTCGCCCTCCGCTTTATCCGCCTCCCCCCGCCGCCGCCACTGTTCCCTCTCTGCCGCCCTCTGTCGTTATTCGCATCCCCAGCACTGCAAAAGCCTCCTTCGCTCTCACTCTCTTTCTCTCTCTCGGAGCTACTACCCCCCATAACCTACAAACCCCCATGCAACAGCGGCGCGCGCGAGGGGGATGAATCTCTTAGCGGATGACATTTCGTAGCACGCGAGGTGATCATCGGCGTTCACGCCGGTATCTCTTACCTCCCGAACTCGAGATTTCAGAATCACGCCGATCTCGCGGGAACGAGAAGAGTGCGCCCGTTGTTAGTAATCGTAATACCGATTAATTCAGCGCCTATTAATTATGTAATTCGTTCGAATACAATAACCGCGTGTCTCCTTGATTTCGTTCGCGCCGCGAATTAAATATCGAGCTCTTGAAATCGTGATACAAAAAAGATATCCGTTAATTACGCTCGATCTTGCGAAGATAGCGCTTTGTTGGGGATGCGCTGGTGTCGCGCGAAATTGAAAGCGAGATTTCCATCGTAAAGAGATGAAGAATGTTGCGAAGCAGTAATTACGCTCTGCCGCAAACTAATTCGCGATTAACAGGCATGTGTTAACGCACCGACTCCCGTCAACCGACACTCGTTATGCACGGTTATTGATGTCAGGGAAGCCTTTAACTCATCCTCAACTCGGCGTCATAAAATGCACTTGGTCTCTTTTATGAGCAGCTGTCACCCGCCTAGCTTCTATCAACTCCGTGTATCGCGCGTCAAAGGTGAATACCGGCGCGAATATTGTTGAGCGCAAAAGTATCGATAACGAAGTGCAAGTAGTTTCCGTATGCGCGCATGCAACACATACGAAAAAGCGTCGCGCGTATTAATCCTCCTTTCATCCCAGTTTCTTTTACTTAACCCGTCGAAAACGAGATTGATGATTACATGGATCCGAGATGATTGAAGAGAAATCTCACTGCAAATATGTGTGTGTGTGTGTGTGTATACAAAATTGTATTCTCCCATAATTAAATTTTAAATTACCATACTCGATAATTAGCGAGTTATTGACCATTCTTCTTATGCTGACTAAATTCCTATGAAGTTAATAAGAACATTTAGATATAAAAAATATATAATATATAAAAGAATATATTTTTATGTATATACAAGGAAAAGTTATTCTGTGAAAACGTTACAAAATTTTTGTGGTGACAGCTAGCTAGTAGGTTCTGCACTTTGTTTTGACCTGTTTCTATTTTATTTTATTTCCAAAAAAAAGAAATAAAATAAAATAAGAGCAGATCAAAACAAACCCCACTTGTCAGACGCAATACCGAGTAATAAAGAGGCTTCTACACTGAAAGAAAAAATATCTAAAAAATAAAAAAAATATTTATTTCGGTGCATGTTAATAACATATTTACTTAAATCTAAATTCTTTCACTTAAATAGAATGAACAATTCCTTATATAAGAAACTAAGAGATTTTAAGAAAATATATATTTTCTTATTTAAAAATTATTTTATATTAGTGTAAATAAATATGTATTTTACTAGTATCCACCGCGAATATTTTTTTTTATTTCTTAGGTATTTTTCTTTCACAAGTAAACCTATCTAAAATTTACATTTCGATTTCTTTCTAATTTGACACAAATATAAAAATACAAAAAATATTTAGGTCATATTTTTTCATTTTGGCCTATTTTGAGTTTCATGGGCAATTTATAGCTTTTTAATGTCCTCATTC
This sequence comes from Odontomachus brunneus, assembly GCF_010583005.1. Lineage (NCBI taxonomy): Eukaryota > Metazoa > Arthropoda > Insecta > Hymenoptera > Formicidae > Odontomachus > Odontomachus brunneus. Next base: position 1,786,559 of record NW_022639471.1, read on the forward strand.
CTATCATGAATAAATGCAACAAAAATGCATAAGAAAAATGCATAACAAAAATACATAATAAAATTGAATACAAAATATAGGCGTTTTTTATTTGCTGATTATGAATATGAAGTCAAATATGTAAAATTATTTGTATAAATAATAAAACGTTTAAACAAAACATGTAAAAAGTTGAAAAAAATTATTTATACAAATAATTTCTCGGTTTAGTCGAGATTCGAACCATTTTTTATTAATTTAAGATTTGAAATATTTCGGTTGGAATCTCGGCTAAAGAAATTTAGAATAACTCATGTCTCAGCTGTGCCAGTTTTGTTAAAATTATGTAATTACATCTTGTATTCAATTTTATTCCTCATATATTTTTGTTGTACTTGTTAACGATAGGAGTGAAAACATTAAAAAGCTATAAACAGCCCGCGAAACTCAAAGTGGGCCAAAGTGTAAAAAATATGACTTAAATATTTTTTATACTTCTACATTTGTGCCAAATTAGAAAGAAATCGGAGTGTGCCTTTTAATCGGGTAGGTTTACTTGTCAATATAGGTTAGTGTCCAAGAAGTATGTTACAGAACATTACTTTTCTATTTAAAATTAAACTTCCTATCAAATCTTCTTAACAAAAATCTTATAACATTTTCACATAATCGGTCTGTATGTTTGCATAAGTTGTTTCCGCTCTTTCTCCCAAAATAACTAAATTTAACATATGTGGTAAACAAACATCTCCATGGAACGCGGGAGAAAAATCCATCCTCGCGTGAGATGGATGACCTAATGGGAGGAGTATTATAGTATTATGGAGGAATTGGTCCCCGGTAAAAGGTACGTTGGGCTCTTGAAGTCAGACAGTCATTAGTAATTGATACTCCCATAAACATCGTGCGATATGCTCGTCAGAGAATTAGAATCAAAGCAATCGTTTTACATTCACACGCATATAATCGCAACCCCGCATATAATCGAGGGAAAATTGAGTTCGCAGCAATAAAAAGTATCGAGAAAAAAGTTCTTCCAATTAATTAGCTAATTTTACCGAAAATTCTCTGCGTTACGAATGCCTCCGGGAATTCTTTCGAGCCACGATCCGTAGCCAACGAGAATCTCTATGGATATGTTTAATTAACCACAACTATTTTGGCGGGAAGAGTTTACCCGGAGAAACCCGGACGTTTATGTTCGTAACAAATTTCCACGGGGTATATATCTTCGGCGAGTGATATTCGCGCGATCGTGAACATCTCGTTCGTGAATACGGCGCAAATTTTTCGGGATATAACGCGCTAATCGCGCCCCGCGTCGCGTATATATTTTCGTTATCGCGCGTTGTCGGAGGCAGGAACGTAGCCCGCGTGAGCGGCGAGACGTAAATTGAACGACGCAAATTGATTAATTCGTCGCCGAGCGTGGCGCTCAATGTTTACGGGAGTATTAATTACTAATGGCTGTTTGTCCGGATTTCGAGAGCATCGCGGCTACTTTTCTCTCGCGTCTTTTACTACCCTATACTACTCCTGTAAGGCATCCACGCAAGAGCGAAATAATATAACATTTTTCTCCACTGGATCTTGTCCGCGGAAGCGTTTGTTTGCCGAAGGTATCGAGCCCAATTACTTCGACGAGAGCGAGTTTTCGCATCTGTATATATTTCCGGCGCACAGGATACTCAGAAGCCACCAAACTACCGATGACATGCACGATAAATATCGCGCTCTCGACTGCGCGCTGGGAAAAGTTATCCATGTCGGCGGCGACGTTACCTTCCGCAAAAAAACAAGAACAAACCGCACGTCAAAAGCCTCGCTAAATATGGACACTATTCTAACAAAGTCCAGAATGGCGAGCTCACGCGAGTGCGGGTGTATATACAACAAAAAGTACACGGGAAATGTTCAAAACGATTTTTATGGAGGCGCACGGACGCGCCGCTAAATCCCGGCCGATGGAACAAAGCGCGAGTCGCGAGCTTCGTTATTAAATCCGGATTGAGGCGCATCTTTTTCCAGAAACATTGTTACCCGCCCCCTTTGAGGTGGTCAATTAAAGTCGCGGCAATTAAATGCAGTTCAGACTACAGCTGCCGCGTAAACGTAGCGCCCGAGGGTCGAATTCTTTTGTCAATTTGAAACTAACTTGCTGTAACGACGGATATCACCGCTGTGAAGTGCAGCGTGATGTGATTCCGTTGGATCAAAAATTTGCGCTCGCAACTCAGGCGGCGAGGGGAGATATGATTTCGCCGTCGTCCATTTCGCGCGCGTATCACCGCGACGCGGCTGTATAAACAAGAGGAGAACTCATGAATTATTAGCGACACCTCGACGAACGGCGAGGCATCGACTCGGAAATTACTTCGAGGAATTCGCAAATGAGGCGCGGACGCGGTATATCTGGCGCACTCTGTATATGATATGATTATCAGCATCGGTATCGCGTGACGTCGCTCTCAGCCGGCGATTTATTACCCCAATTATCTTAATTACCGCGGTTCCTGCACTTTTTCGTGTACGAAGGTAAAATCCGTCTGATAACTGGAGATTGAGGGCGAAACGAATAAACGGGTGAGAGGGGGGAGGGCTTCTGTTGGGGCCGTCAGCGCCGAGCAATGCTGAATCCACACAAACATTTTCGCGAAGATTAGACACGAGCGCCGCGGCGGAAAAGTGCCGGTATCGGTGGTGCTACGTCCTAAAGACGGAATATATATTTCGCTTGAAACGCGACGAAATTGAAATCGGATTTCGATAATTAGAAAAGTTGACAGGGCGAGTGTTTTTCGTGCAGAAATAAGGCCTCGTGAAAGACACGCGAATTCACGATTTCGCGAAGAGAAATGGAGAAAAAAGAAATAGATACAGAGAAAGAGAGTGAACGAGAAAGAGAGAGAGAGAGAGAGAGAGAGAGAGAGAGAGAGAGAGAGAGAAAGGAAAGGCAGCCAGAACCTTTGCATTATTCGATGCAACAATAAATAGGATGTCCCGTAATCAATAAATATACAGAGTGTCTCGATTTTAAATGTCAAAACTTCGGGAACGTGTAGGGAATCGATAAACTAAGAGAAAAAGTCCTTTAGAGATATGCTCGTTTTTGCTTCGTTTTGGAGAAAATCGTAAAAAAACAAACGTAGTTACTTCGTCTCGTATTACCTCTAAAGTATTATCGTCACTGAAATCGCGCGCGCGTATACGAAAACAATAATATTCTGTTTGAATATTCCGGTAAAAACTTTTATTATTTGTTTACATTTCTGGCTTTCTCCTATAAATTTGCCAGTTACTCATCAGAAGCTAACGAGTGAATTCCGATACAGTATAGCAATGTTGCAGCGACATTGCAGTAATGTTAATTTGCACTATTGCAATATTGCGATTTTATTGCGAAATGTTGCTGCAACGTTGTTTTTAAGTTGCAGTAATGTTAAAATGTTCGCTTTTTTAAATATTGCAATGCAATATTTAAAATTATAGCAATTTTATTATAGCAATATTGCAATATAAATTTGCAATAATACAATGTTATCGCAAATATTGATTAAGTTGCAGGAATTTACAAAATTAAATAATTATTTTATGCATATATCTCTAACCTCTGTTTTATTATATGAAATATTTGGACTAAATAGTTTATTTTTGTTGTTGTACTAAATAATATTTTAAGAAAATTATAATTACTGCTTTGGCTGCATATGAAGACAATAAGCAAGTGACATCGTGAACAAATAAGTGTGAATGAATAAGTAATAAAGAAGTACAAAAATGAAAACTACATTTGTCTTTTTTTGCGATTTTCTCCAAAATGAAGCAAAAACAAGCATAAGCTCTAAAGAACTTTTTTTTCTTAGTTTATCGATTCCCTACATGTTCCCGAAATTTTGACATTTAAATTCGGGACATCCCGTATATCACATACTCTACGACTACGCGCACACAACGCGAACGTCACCGCGCGAATACCATTCAACGAGATTACCGTATTGTTTATTGTCCCTTAATATTATTTTTTGTTCTTCTGAGAACAAGAGAATGAAAGAGCGAGATAGAGAGATAGAGAGGTAGGGAGGAAACGAGAAAGAGGGAGAGAGAGGCGCGTCCCGAGAGAATCGCGGCCAGGGAGAATTGGCCGATCGATTATTTAGTATTACCACGTTCGCGGAGAATATCGCGTTATTACGCCATTACCCCGCCTTGCCATTACAAAGAGAATAATAATGTACGTGACAATTAACGCGTTACTTATATTCGACGGTAAATAATTAATTAATGACGTCTTGGCGCCACTCCAAATATCACATCGCTTTATTATAATTTTTCAACATTGCTCACACAGCATCCTATCAATAATCTGTTATAAACAATATGAGATAAAGACATTTTATCGTATTTCGTTACAGTAGAAAATTAACGTATTCGTGCGTACAATGCATTTAATTGACAAGATAATTTGCAATATGTATTATATTCCCCACTCAATTAATCTTCTTGCGTTTATTGCTCGTCGCGAATCCTGGGAGCACAACGTTCAACACTGGAATATGTTACGATGAAAGTCGTGCGACTTGCCGGATGACCTGATATCTGAAGGCATTAGACGCGGAAGGGTTAAGGGCCGCCTCGTCATCGCGGCAGCATTGTCCATTCTGAACCTTCGTCCCATTTTCTGATCCCGCGCGCTTAGATCACCCTCTACTCGACAAGACAATAAACTCAACGAGACGGCGCCGCGGCCGCGACTAAAGAAGACCCTCGTCGACGGAGATCTTGGATAGGAAATAAAAAATGATCTCCCGCATACACACACACACACACACACACACACACACCCGACTCAAGCGGAAATTGGGAAAATAATTTCGTGAGAAGACACGCCTATGTTTTATATAATATAATTATTAACAAACATTTTGTCAGCCCCACTCGTTTAAGGGCTAAATTTAATTATGTCGTCATTCTGGTAATGTTCATAATCGTAATTGCTCCTCTCATTTGCACGGCCTCGTTGCAAAATGACAAACAGTTCGCGCCGCGCCGTGACAAAAATTCAAGCATCGTTTAATTTAATTAAAGATGGAAAATGAAGATACGAACGCGGTTGAAAAGAGTCAACCACGATGACATCCCCGTGGGAGCGTTTCCAGCGGCACATCGGCGCCGTGAGAAAGGTTGAAGGTAGAGTAAGAGGAAGCGAAGGACAAGAGAGAGAGAGAGAGAGAGAGAGAGAGAGAGAGAGAGAGAAAGAGAGAAAGAGAGAGACGATCGACTGGCGGAAGAGGTTAGACAGAATGTAGGACGTCGAACTCTTCTAGAGTGCCTACTATTCTACCTCCGTCGCACCCTCCCGCGACTCTCTCTTCGTTTCACGTTCATTCCCGTCTAACTAGACAAGCGCATAGGTGTCACGGGGGATTGAAGATGCGTCGCCACGAGGGTAACTTTGGATAATTTTACACCTCAGCGTCTGCGTACAGTGACGCGATTTGTTGCACTCGCGTCAAGTTTCCACTCTTCTGACCGATCCGCCATCACAAAGAGGAGGGCGTCTAACGAAACTAGCGCAGAGCAGAATTAGGATCGGAAACCTTTGAAGCACGATAAACTGAGTCGCGTGGAGGGGAATTGAGGAGATGCGGCGCGAGAAAGTGCAATGGCGATTTTTTGTACACGCGATTCCCCGCGTCGCCTTTCCGTACGGCGGCGTTTCTTCTGCCTTCATCTGGGAACCGAAATGAAAGCACAGCAGCAGTGGGGCTGCAATTAAGCGGATCCTTGATTCGCGCGTGTTGACTGACGATTTTGCGCGCTCGCAGAATTGTCCGCGTTATAAGACGAATGAAAGGTGCATGCGGACGGTGCGGAAATGAAATGGGACGATCGTAGAACGCGAATGTCCCGCGTATACGGGGAGAATTTGTAAAAATTTCCAGAGAGAATTTTGCAACCGAAAAATAGATCGACATTTTGGAGCAGCTCACTATACGAGAAAGAAATTTCAATTGATGTAACTGAACGGGGAGACCAGGCAAAACATTCGCCGACTAACAGAGAAATAATATCTCTGTTACTGTGTGACCGGAAACATTCGCCTGAATGTACAGCTGCATTAAAACTCGGTTGAGGTAACTGGCTGAGGGCAGTTGCCTGAGTGGAAACCTGCTACAGGAATCTTTCTGTCAATCGTTACAATTAATTCTGTTACAATCGAATTTTCATCCGGCTCGTAGATTACAGAAAACTCATTTATACTAACAAAGTTAGTAACAAAGTTTTTCCCGTATCCTTTCGCCTATACTAATTATATTTTAGAAACTAAAATATACAAAATATTTGCTATATTTCTATCAAAAGAAGGAGGGTCCCTAAGATCGGTTTTTGGCACCCTCTGAAATTGATCCAAAAATATCAGAAACGTTATATTTTTGTAAGATCTATTGAAATAAAGTGATTTTATTCTAAACGGACATATTTTGGTGCCTGCTTATACAATAATTCTAATTAATTCCATTTTTATCACCAATCTTATGTCACCTATATATTATCTCCTTACATTTGTGTGTGTATGTGCATGTGTGTATGCGCGCGCGCGCTCGATACTGCAAATATACTTACTTAAATGTAAGGAGATATATATGTAGGTGACATAAGAGCGTTGGTGGTAAAAATGAGATTAATTAGAATTATAATATAAACAGGCACTAAAATATGTCCATTTAGAATAAAATCACTTTATTTCAATAGATCTTACAAAAATACTGTTTCTGATATTTTTGGTTTAATTTCAGAGAGTACCAAAAACCGGCCTTAGGGACCCTTCTCCTTTACTATGCTTCTTAATAAGGCAAACCTTACTGACAATCTATTCCTAAACTACTAGTAACGTAATAAAATTGAAAAAAGAATATAAAAAAATATAATATATATATACAAAAAATTATAATATTTTCTCCGTGTATAGATTATGTATAGTTTTACAAGAAACATAATTTACTATGTCTTTAGCGAGATAGACTTTACTGATCTATTTTTAGACTACTGAAAACATAGTAAAATTGAGAAGAATTTATATGAAAATGAACTATAATATTTTTTCCGTGTATTCGAATAATTGGATGTGAAACTGATTGCGGTTGAGATCAATTATGGAGCTCGGCAAGAGATACTTGCAATTTTCTTCTCGCGCGCTCTTCCAAGAGTAGTATGTTTTCGAGAGATGTTTAAGAGAGACAAAGAGAGAAAAAGAAAGGGTCCACAGCTACGAAAAATATATCCCTCCCTCTTTGTAATTTAATACACTCTCCTCTCCTCTATCTCGAATGACCGCTTACGATTGATGTCTGAAATAGCTTGGAGTGTGCGAGCCGATGCACAGAGGAGTATAATTAATTTAACCAGACACGGCGTTTTAATAAACTATGAAAAGGTGATTCGCGATGAATAAGGAATACGCTTGTTGGTTAACAATTGATTCCGCTTCGATCGCAAGGGATTCGCCGAAGAGAGAGGCGTTGTAACGAGGTAGCATTTGTTGCTTTTTAACTCTATCGCCTCGACAATGGTAGTCACGCAGGCCTCCTCCGCAAATAAACGTTCGTAGCTGCAATTTTAATCGAGCCAATTGAAATTCATTGGCCGACTGATTCACCACGTTCACGAAAATTGACTTTGAGGTTCTCGATATTCGCGACGGTTTCGAAATTTAAAAGGTCCCTCGGGCGTGAGTTCGATCAGTGCCAGATAAAAGTAATTGCGACCGGCTTTGTAACTCCCATTGAGCTCTCTTTGATTTTTCCCTTTCCCAGTTTGTGATTCGGAGCGTCTTCATTCTTAAATCAGGAGTCGTGAGAGAGTCTAAGTTCGTCCACCTTTGCTTTTAAAAAAGAAAAAAAATGGGATCTCAAGTCAAAGTTGCGTTATAGACTCCTCGGTCCGTCTCTTCGCTAACGCTGTCACGTTATTATCGTTAACGCGAACGTGAACTTGATTCCGACGATACCGAGCTATGCGAGCTCATCCAACTTCTCCGTTCAACTTACGTTAAAGGTCAAAAGTCATTATGCGCAGGATAACGTACGGCAGGTACACGCTCTGTGTGTGCGCGCGCGTACCTCGCTACTAGTTAGCTTAAATGTAACGTCGTTTCAAAGAGACATGCCGATGACATCAGCGATGCTATTGGCATCGACGGGACACGCTTCAGCCACGCTTTTGACCGCTACTTTCCGAACTGGAGTTGCACACGGTTGTTTCACACGTTGTATGCGATAATTACCTCGTTGTATTGTTCGCGCTTATTTAACCAATCGTACGACGACGCTCACACGCTCGCTTCATCAACGAGGTAAACCGCGAGCTTAAAAGACAATATCGAAAATATGCAAACGCGAGAATATTCTGTCCTATGCAACATTGCAAATCGCGTGTCCCTCGATACGGGTAAGCTGTGTCTATTCGAGATATGCGAATCAAGGATTTTCCATGTCGAATCCAATCGAATGGATGAAGTTCTATTTGAATTGTCAAAATTTTCAAAGTTTTAATTGACAACAAGATTAGTAGCATGGCCTGTAGAAGCCAGTCTTTGAATATAAGTGCGAATAATTCTAAACTATAAGGGAATGGAAAATATGACTTATAGGAAATATGACTTTCCAAATTCACCACGAAATTATGCGAAATTTGTATTTAAATTCCCGCGATTCGAAACTTTCGAATAGTTCAGATTAGGACAGTAAAGACTCGGATTCGAGTCAAATCAGGCGGATTCAATTCGCACACTTCCACTGTTCACTCTCGAAACTATTTTCCAGGCGACATTAAAACACTCACAACAGGAGAAGGGGAGGTTCGACGAAAGTTCGACGCGTGCACCCGCGGGCCCATTTTCGAGCCCAGCTCTGGAATGACGACGAAACGAGTCCCGAGAAAGTTTTGCGAGCTCCTCCGAACGGGCAGTTCGTCGCAATTTCGTCTCTCACCACTTTGCGCTTTTCCGAACGGCCGATCGCGACGACGACGACGACGATCGATTTCACCGGATATAGCTTATATTGCGGGGTGACGATGACGGCGACGAAAACAACGTCGTTGTCCTGTGGCTTTCGTCATTTGCCGGGCCCAACGATACCGCGTGCATCGACGCGACGCCTCTGCCAGCAGGGTGGAGAATTTTAATTGGATCACACGATCGGTCTGTCAAAGCGCGGCACCGCGATAACGTCACGTCCATATCGGCCAATAAGGCTCGACCTAGAATCATACGCGCCACCATGGGTACCCCGTGGCTAAAAACGTCGTCATGTCGAGAGACTACGCGATAATTCGATATCACGCGGACAGATCGATTGTCGTCGTAACGGCTCACCCTGTCGCGCCGCGACGCCGCCTCTTGGTAAGACAGTTTTATTTAAGCGAAACTCTCCGTGTTTCTTCCCTATTTCACGATGAAAACGATTCTTCCCGGGAATCCTCCTAGTTTTATTTGCCAACTGCGCTGCGGGCAATTTTACTCGAGAATCATTTTTTATAACTTTACACTCTGAGAGAGAAAGAATATCTAAAAACATTAAATATCTATCCGATTCATGTTAAATAAAAAATATTTATTCGGTGAGTACTAATAACATATTCACTTAAATCTAAATTCTTTCATTTGAATAGAATAGAACAATTGCTTTCAAGGAAAGTTAGAATTTTATAAAAAGATATATTTTCTTATTGGAAAAATATATTTTATATTCATGTAAGTAAATATGTTATTAGTACCCATCGCCAATAGAAATTTTTTTTCTTTCTTAAATATCTTTTCTGACGGTATAACAATCACACTCCCTACTTCACATCAATCTGATTGCGCGACTCTTCATAACAAGCAATCGAATGTTGCTATATGTAAACATTTTTACACGCCACAAATGAAACACACGGAATATATCTACTATCACGTGTGCAACTGTGTTTACGAGATGAGCGGGCTGTGATAAGAACATCATCTAATGGAACAAGTAGAAAGACGCCCCACTGATCAGAGCGAGGGAGGAGAGAGCGCCCAGCCGGCGACACGAACTAGTATACGAGGACACGTGACTACACTCCCCGGCGGAGATAGTAATAATTTCATTTTCTTCAATTGAAGACCCTTTAGCCATGTGCCAAGAGATAGACAAACGTCCTAATTCGACAATAGAGTCGTCAAGGTAGAAGAGCTGAATCCATTTCGACGAATTACGCTCTCTTCAAGCGACACCGCACATTCCACCCCTCTCGTCGATTTCCGGCCTATGTTATTATATCATCGCGGTATATCGTGATTGTAGCGCGGTTGATGAAAATTGTAACGTGGACTGATAAGTAATTTAGGATCAATACCCCTCCCCCCCCCCCCTTTTG
>NW_022639471.1:1797047-1829316 GCF_010583005.1 Odontomachus brunneus
CCCCCCCCCCCCCCCTATTGGAGGGTGGCTACGATGTGATATCGATTTAAGCTTTTTAACGCAATACATACACGCCTTTCGCGTGACATCAAATACACGATGGAAACGCTAGAGATACCGCGTGGCCAAATATGTTGCTATAACAAAATGTTAACGTTATTTTTCGCCCATGCAATACGAGAAAATTGTACCCTGAAAACGAGAAACTATAGTACCCTGAAAAAGCGGTATATTATACCAATTTTTAATGCGATATCTATTTAACTTGAATTCACATAAGTTTTTTTCTTGCCATAAAGAATGAATATGTTCGGCAGATTGAGCTGCTCTGCAACTGTTGCAAAATTCTCAGATTCATCTAAGATTAAAAGCATACACCAATTAGATTCGTACATTTTATAATAGTTGCGAAGCAGCTTTCTCTGCTGAACGCAATCAATGTGGTTACAGCAGTCACAATAGTTTTCTACGTGTATCATTAGAAAGTTGGTGGTTGATGGCGTGTGCTTTTAAATAAAAGTTGCAATATACAATCATGCTTTCTATCCGTCCCATTTTCTCTCGTTCCTTTTTTTTTATTTCATACTCGTCATTAGCACAAATCTCACCCCTGGTTCTCTGTATCAATTTGGGCACGACCGCCTAAAACCCGATAAGCTTCGGCGATCGCTAAGAGAAATGTACCGAGCGGAAATAAAGTCCGACGAAGTTCGCCGCGCGCTCGGTGGTCCCGCGAAAGTTCGAGGACATAAATTTCCGGCCCGAGAGAATCGGAAGGAAGTATCGTCGGGGAAATTTATCTGCCGGACGAAGCTCCATCGATCTGCAAAACAACCCGGCCAATGCTCCGGAGCGCGCGATACCACGTCGTGTATAACGACTTCATCATGCCGGGCATGTGAAACCGCCCGGCGGCGACTACCAGCGAGCGTGTACATACGGGGCTTCGCGAGTCAAGTCATCCAAACCTCATTACCTGTCATCCTTCGGTCTTCCAACACGGATGCCGGCTTCAACGTCAAAATTCGCGATCATCAGCCGAGTTCGCTCGCACTGACACGACTCAAATAATTCGCCGCAGTGTATACCCGAGATTCTCCGATCTGCCGAGCTATGTGTTTCAAATAAAATCGGAACGGAGGTTTTATATTAGCGACGCACATACAGGGTGCCTCGCTTTTAATTAAACCCACTAATAACTCTGAAACCACGCGTTATCGGGAAAAATGTTTCAGACAAAAGTTTTCAGGTCTCAAGGGGAACGTATTGATAGTGGCTGTTGGCTTGACTTTGCGGTAAACGCGCCAAAATCTTTACAAGGACGGATAAAATCGATTGTTGCAAAATAGGAAAGGAAACATAGTGACCCTAAAGTTTTGTTACATTTTGCAGATTTCATTGATGCACCGGTGTGCAAAGATTAGTACCGTCGCGCGCGATCGATTTCCGTCGTCATTCTACGCGCAAAAGTACTACAGTGAAGTTGTTGAAGAGTGAGCAGTTTAAAGATATCTCATATCTTACACACTGAAAAGTATCAGGACAAAGTAGAAATATCTCAGAAAATATTCACTTCTTGATGTTTTCACCCCAATACTTTTATACACCAAATGACTCTGGGAATCGATTTATGTTAAAAAATTTATGATTCCATTTGCAAAACTCAAATTGACTTTAAGAAAACTTTGGTGCGTGCAGTACAGGATCAGAAAGGAAGAAATCTTTGAGAGACGAAAATCTTCAAAACATTTTTCTCAGTAACGCGTAGTTTCGGAGTCATCTTGTTCAATTTAGAGTAGGACACCCTGTGCACATATTCGATCGCGACAGGAAACGTCGGCGTGTTTTTGCGAATAATTTGCTAACGATCTCGAAATTTGCTCGTTTCGGAAAAACAGCACGTCGCGCAGCACGTCGCGAAGCCCGATGATCTATATTTAATTAACCTTTACTTGGTTCTATTAAAAAAAAAAAACGTATTCTTCGAGGGAAGCATATTATTGAAGGTGCCAAGGTATGGCGGCTCCGAGGGGACGGTATCGATAATGTCGAATGGTCCGATATTGAACTTTGTAACTAATGGTCGAGGAAGGAATAAGTTCGAGAGCCGCGGAGAGGAGAATGCTAAATCTCATTAATAAACTGCAGTCTCTCGCGACGTAATGCACGCTCCGTGTGACGCGTTATTGTCCTTCCGTGGACGCCATTCGCGGCATTAACGGTGATAAAATCGGCGAGTAAATTGAGTCGCCTCGTAGGGCAGCTAAATCAGATTTCGCATGAAAAATTGCGCTCGCCTTCGCTCACACTTCAACTTATTGTACACTGAGAAAAAAAAAGCAATTGAGTCGAAAATTGGCGATCACCCGCCTCTTATTCAATAGATATGTTATATCTATTGAATAAATTACGCTTCAGCACAACAATAAGTTGCGTCGATATAATTACTGACTAAATCGCAATCTATAAATAAATTAATAATTCCCTCGCTCTCCTCCCCCGCCTCTTTCCCACTCCGTCTATCTCACATTACAGTAACTATATAAGTCGTTCAATCGACTAAACGTTAGCTTGAAAGAATTTTCTTTGGTCAAGCCAAGTGTCTCATTAATTCAGCCACTCTTTTTCAGCCAGTGTATCAACATTCTTTATCGCGCCTGCAAACAGTCCCTCTAATTATTACGTCTTCGTGTAATTATCGTGTCCTCAATCGCGGGTTTCTCGCCGTAATTCAATTCCGTAATTCTATCCTCAATCTCACTGGCCTCCAGCACATAACGGGCATTCAAACCATGACTTTCCGATAGCGCATTCGACACGCTTACTAATGATCCCCTTAAACGTACGTCGGCGCGACTTGTCATCGGTTTGCCCGCGCTGGGATCTCCTTATTGCTCACGACGTGAAGCTGACCCTAGTATATACCCGTAGCAAAGGCAAATGGATTTATGTCTTCTCGTAGGAGGACGGTACACACATACAATAAGGCTTCCACGTCGCACGATCTCTTTCGCTCTCTTTTTCCATCGGTCGCGCGAGAATTAATCTTCCGCTCTCTCACGTGCTCGCGCGCCCACGTGACATCCGTGACACGCAACGAGAGACGAATATGACAAAACATCACAACGTCTATATATAATACGCTTTCTTCATTCCCGAAAATAAACTGGATCAGATGTCGAAAGTAATTGTAACCCCGAGAAATAAGCGACTGACCCACGATTTGCGTGTAAGTTGACGAAAAGTATAACAGATATTCAAGACATCACAAAGGGAAGAAAACGGGACAGTAGCGAGACGCAAAATCGTAAGTGCCATTATTAGTTTGTGTACAACGGAAAGATTTGACGAAGATGTGAGCTCCTTCAATAAAGTACACTTCCTTATCACGGCTCTATAACTAACGGTTTTCGTTAAAATTTACAGGATTGTTGCCCGAAATTTCAGGGCGACATTTCAAGATCCGGAAGTGTGGCAATATAAGAGCGAGGACGACCGACACCAAGCCGGACCACCGTTATACGTATGGCATTTTATTACAAAATATTATCCCGGGGAGAACGCGTGACAAGAGCGAGAAAGTAATGGCGACGTCGTCGTCACCGTCGCTGTCGGCGCTCGAGTTTATTGACCCCGCAGGCGACAACGTGGCCTCTCCATTTTCATCGGGAGTAAACCGAGAGAACGTCTCTCTCTTCCTCTCTCCCTCCCCCTCTCTCTCTCTCTCTCTCTCTCTATCTCTAGACCAGCTTAAAAATTTCACAGGTACTCTAGACTTTTGCTTTATTACCTCAATAAAGCTCGCTCATGCAAGCGGGAAACAACTTTGAAAGATTGTACTTCGGTTTTAAGAGAGTCAACGTGAGTTGACAACAGATATACGATGGTGTATCTCCGAACAAAGTAATTCTAAAGAACTATCGTTACGCGTCAAGAGAAAGAAAAATATTCGGTCGTATCAATAACAACAATTTTTATTAACAGATTGAATCCATAATAAAAATAATACATAATGCAGGTAGCAATATAAAGATTCAAAATATAAGTAAATAAATAAAAGTGCAAAGTTTTGAACGTTATTGTTAACTTTCTTTTAAATATTATTGTCAATTTAATCTCAACGGAAATAAAGTTTGGTTTGGATGAGCCAATTTCTGGTGAAAAATACAAACGATTCAGAAATTCCGATTAAAATTATCAGAATTCTGTTTAAGTTAATTAGAAAGCTTGGTAATTTCAACCGGAGTTTCTGAATTATTCATATTTCATCAGAAATTGTCTCATCCAACCGAACTCGTTTCCGTGAAATTCCTATTTTGTGATTCATCCCGATTTTTAACTTCAACTATATACTGTGTGGTTTTAAAAAAGAGGCATTGCATAAGGCGTAAAATAAAATGTTAAATTTAAAAAACTTGACATTAAAAAATATATATATCGACACGTCCGTAAGACCGAGGGATTTGTTTGAACTATGCGTATCTGCGAGGGGAAGATAAAAGGTTCGCAGGTTGAATGGCAAACTAATTTTCGTAAATACCAGGGAAATGTCAAGAGGGTAACGTGTAGGTCGCTGGTAGTTACCGTCCTGTTGAGTCAGACGTGTGCAGATATGCACTTACACGTCAGGATAATTCCTGATTATTTGCGCAATCCCCCTCCTCCTCCCTGCAAAAGAGGTCGTCACTATTTTCTTCACTCCGCGCAAATTCCCCGGGATTTTCCTCGCGTTACCGAATCATTGCGAAAAACAGCCAGCGATAACACTGATAGTAAATCCGGAGGTGAGATCGCGAGGTTCGAAAGTTAAACGAGCGCACGGGAACGTGAACTTTAGTTTTAATAGCGACGTTAATTTGAAATCAAGGAGGATCGTGCACCGTCCCGGTGATTTATTAAAGCTCGCCGAGCCTCCGACGATTTGTCTACTGAAGAAAGAGTTTTCCCGAGTTTTCCAGAAGAGTGACAACCTTGCGCTGCTCGATCGCGCCCTTTCTCGACGCAGCGTTTTATATTAATGACGTAACAACAGGTGTCATATGTATTTATCCCTGACGTTCTAGAGCAGCGCGACTGGATCCGCCGTGGATCAGTTATTAAGTCTCTTGTTATTAAGTCTCACAAATTACTTTAACAAATCAAAATGCATATCGCGTGTTAATAAAAAAGAAAAAAGAAAAATACGTCCTTCTACGTCCCGAACATCATCTACTGCAGTTGTTAATAAAAGGTTAAAGACAAGAACATGTACTCTCTTTTTCTTCATGAATACGTGACCTTGGTTACCAAATGTCAGGAGTGAATTTAAAAAACCCGTATACAGCCGTGAGAAACGAATGCTGTCGATTAAAAAGATCGTTTCAAAATTCAGTAACATTCATCTTGTAACATACAATAATGTTATAGCGAAGGATGGAACTGTGGAAAGGATAACATTAGTAAAGCGTAAACTGTAGTGATACTCAGAGTGTATCTGTAGATACACTCTGAGAAAAACATGGTAGTGACCAACTATACGGGTTTTGTGTGTATGTAAAATTATAATATAGATATAGTTTAATAAACCATTTTGTAGTTATTGCAACTAAAGCTTGCCCCACAACTATACAAAATAGTTCATTAAACCAGAGCTCGAAATTAGTTGTCCATTTCGGCCGATTCTCGGGAACTACGCCTTCTATCTTCTCCTTGCCGCGAGCGGGCCACGAAAATGACAGTCGCGGCCAGTTACGGGTTCAAGTTTGGAGACTCGACCGTCACTTTGGAGGTCCGTTCGCGGCAAGGGGAAGATAGAAGGTGTAGCTCCCGAGAATCGGGCGAAATGGGCAACTAATTCCGAGCTCTGTATTAAACTATATATATTAATTTGACATACAAAACTACTATAGTTGTTATCTATATAGATGTCATCACCATGTCTTTTTCTCCGAATGCACAGCGGGCGAACAACGCATGACAATAAATAGATCAACTGATCTATTGTCGTTCCTACAATTTTTACGTATCGATAAATATTATCGTTATTAGTATTATTTAGTATTTTTTTTATATTTTGCTTTATTCAATTATTTTATATACGTGTAATATATGCATACATATTTGTGATATTTTGTCAAAAGAGTTAACTCGTTTGCAAATAAATGAATAAATAAATAAATAAATAAATAAATAAAATTCAAACTGTCAGAGTGTCACGAGACCAATTTTACACGATTGAATGCATACATTCAATGCTACAACTGCCCACTGAACACTCAGTGAGCTCACGTATGTGATTGATGTATTTTTTTTTAGATCTAAAAGAATGTATACCGATCGAGTGCAAGAGTTCACTAAATGCTCGGTGAGCGGTTGATTGTGCTGAATGCACGCAGTAATTACGAAGAGCTCTCACAGCGTTGCAAAGTTCTTCACACACGCGCGCGCATCGTCCACTCGCGGCAGCTTCGGCCTGTGCTGAGAATAACTCAAAACCCGTGACGTCAGATAGTTATTACGGAAAATACGTGGGCCGCTTTCCACGTACGTGGTTTTTCCGCAGGTCTGACCCTGCCGTGAGTGCACCGTGTAAGTTAGCCAGACCAGCCAGAGCGCTGATATCATCCCTGTCGACGAAGGCGACTTTGAGCGACGTGCGCCGGTATTTGTTCCGTATTCGCCATTCCGTCCACTTCGTCTGAGGCGACGGAAAAATTATCGCCTCGTTGGAGTTAAGAAAAACGACACGCGTCTTTGGAACGTTGCACCGACGTTAATCGCCAGATTAAACTCTTGATACCGTTATAACGTTGCGCCTCGATGGCTTAGCGCCGACAAATTTTCAGGCAACCAAGAGCAAGCGCGTAAAGTACCTCGTAAGCTCGCAAGCTCTCTCAGTCGGTCGGTCGGTTCTTATGCAAACGCAACTTGGAATCAAACAATGGCGTACGTCGTTAAACTGCCTTGACGACTGCAATGCGCACGTGCTAATGCTTGTCTCATGTCTCGTGTCAAAGCCCGTTTACCTATCGCGCGAGCGGAATCAGGAGCCCGATGCGATAACGATGTAAAATGGCTTTATGTGGATTTGAGAAAAGTGAGTTCGCGCTTTAGAGCCTGAATAATCCACGAGAAACCAATACGAGCAGCCGCGCCAATTGTACTCGTATTTATCTGTGTAACTGTTAATCGGTCAGAGATATAAAGAAAAAGAATGCAATTTTACAGATTCCAAAAGTAAAATTGATACAATGACGGCGTGAGTCAACTTAAAACGTTACACATATGTGTGTGTATGTGTGTGTGTGTGTATTGTGTGTTGTGTAGAGACCCTCAAACCTAAAAGTATTCATACACAGGCAGTTGCGTTTAGCGCGGCATGCGATGGCAGTGAAAACGGCACGTCATAGGCAGACACCGGAGTCTGACTCATGCAGACCGTGACTACTGTGTTGTCCGCGCCCCGTTTATTTTCGGCGGCATACGGGTGATTCGCGCGGAATCCTTCGAGGAAAAGGGAGGGTGCCGACTTGTGCGGACACCCGCTGCGGGTCGGAGGGTTCGCGAACGACTCGGCGGGAAGCCGGCACTTCCGCATTCCCGAGGAGAAGGCGCCTCGACAGAGAAAGAGAGAGACGTCGGCCTCGACATAGGCGACGACGATGACGACGAAGACGACGATGACGAGGCGACGGCGTGGGCGGTTTTTCGCGTATACATGTTTTTCCGCGGAGCATGCTACACGCCGGGGGTTGTATAACCCTCGAGAAAGAAAGAAAGAGAGAGAGAACTCGGGAAGCTTTCCACCCGTTCGGTGTCCCCGTACACGTCCCACGCTCATCACTTTCTCCGCTCGCCTGTCTCCAGTTCGCTCTCTCCTCCTTTCTATGATCCTTGGCCGCCTGGCACTGACGAAAGGGACTGACAATGTGAGATACGAGATCGGCGAATGAGGATAAAGAAGAAGCAGCGACGAAATTGCCGCCGTGGAGGAGAACAAAAGAGGAGGTTGCGGGAACGAAGAAGTCAACAGGATATGGTTAACTGAAGATGCACGGAGGAAGAAAGCGGTGACAAAGGAGAGGCAGAATAGAGCGAAAGAAGAGAGCAAAGGGGTGAAGAAAGTGGGTAAGATAGAGAAGAAGATGGAGAGGGAGAGAAAGTCACGGGGCGTAAGAGAGAAGGTAAAAGGGGAGGACAAAGAGGAAAGACGAGCGAGACAGGGAGGAAGAGGGTGAATACGAGAGCAAGAACGAGAGAGAGAGGAGACAGGGAGAGAGGAAAGGAGAGAGTTCGGTTCGCGAGGGAGAGCGACCGAGGGCGAGCGAGAGGGAGAGAGAGGTAGAGGGTAGAGGAGGGCGAGGGAAAGAGAAAGAGAGGTGGCACGCGCAATGCGGGTATTGATTCACGGCGGCGGCAGCCGGCAGCCAGCCTGAAACACACGACCGAGTCGACTCGACTCCGCGACTCGATTTACCGCCGAGACAAGGAGGGATCGAGTCGCGAGCCAACGAAGAGGCGGAGAGAAAAAGAGAGAAAGAGAGAGAAGGAGAGAGAGAGAAAGAAAGAGAGATAGAGAGGGAAGGACAGAGAGAGAGAGAGGAACGAACAAGGGACCATGTCGGGGTGTCGATCGGTTCGACTTAGCAATCGTTCATCGCCGGGACCCACTTGGAATGCTCGGGAAGAGGTGCTCCGATCCGATGAGAATTTACGGCGACCACCGATTTTGGCGGTGTCGTGGATCTTCGCAGAAGCTGAACGCGGTTTCTCCGCTCTCAACTCGAGAACCTCGACGTCGCCATGGGATGAGCTTTATGCAATCGAAGATTGCAGAAAAAGCCTCTACGCGGTTCTCATAAATGTTACAGCACGCAATTTTGGGGGGGAATGGAACGAAATTAGTTTACGCCGAAGTGGGAGTGAGGTCGTTATATTGAGCGAGAGAGAGAGAGAGAGAGAGAGAGAGAGAGAGCCAGTGAGAGACGGAAGACCGTAGAATGTCCAACTGAATAAATAAAACGCGAGGTGAATATAACACCCACGCCCCTATAAACGTTATGGTTCCTGTTTACTTTGGTTTTATCTCACAAACGAATTTTCCCCTCCAAGAGAGAACAGGAATTCGTACCGGACTGCCTACGGAGAAAATGCTCCCCTACACTACTTCCCGTGATTATTCTACGGGCACCCTGCACTTTTGCATCGCTCGGCAAAGCGCATAATTGCGCGAACTGTGCGAGCAACGAGAAAAAAATCGCGAAAAGTGGCGCATGTTTGAAAGCGGGGATGCCCTCCCACTCCGCGGGGAGGGAAGGCAGTAGTGGGTAGTAGATCTGGTTTCAGGGTTAGGACCGATCAGGGTTAGATGGTATCGGTCGGGGCTCTTGCATGCGCCTAACATGGCCGGGGATACCCCGGCAATGCGTAGGATTGGACCGCGGCCGCGAGCAGTCGGCCATGCGAGCAGTAATAGAAATGCCCGGCTCGATGCACAATGTGCGAAAACTCGCTCGATGTGAGGGAGCAACAATGTTCTACGTAATTACGCGTAATTATGTTTACATAATAATACGCGTAATAATACGTTTATATTTTCCCTTGCGTCCTAAGAAACTGTTAATGTTGAGCATATGAATTTATTATTATGTCTTGTTATATATTGATTTCTAGAATTCGCGCAATCGTAGGATATTAGAGGAATGTCAGATGGAAAATCTAGATGTATGGATCTGACGAGAGAAAGGAATACAGATTTACAGTTTCAAATTTTCCTATAGTGCAGCTCAAATTGGGAGCAATCGCGCTCGTCGGGGGAAAGGGAAAAGAATGGAAGAGTGCGATAGATTCTGCGCGCGATTTAGTTTCTACCAGCAAAAGCAATCGTTTGTAAATAAACAAATAATTACAGATCTCTGGTTATGTAACGACCGCATAATAGTCGTGAGATTAATATATAGAAGCGAACGTTATGCCATGGCTTGTATGCAACTGCGGATGCAATGTTTATACTCCCCTTGCAGCTTGGACAAATTTCGCACTGTGCAACGGGCGCGAGCTTAACATATACACACATATATGTACACATACCTAGCATCGATTCGCACTCGTTAATAAAATCCGGGCTCGGGGCATCGATCCGACGACCGCGAAGACAACGCGGAATCGAGCGCGATTAATAAAGGAGGGTGCTCGGATCGGTACTCGGATAGGTACGTCCCTTAATAGCAAAGGTCGAGAACCTTGTCGAGTTGACTCGCGGGATAGCGCGCAGACCTACTTCCACGTAACGTCGATTCCTTTTATTGATTCTATTTTTACGAACCCGTGAGAGAGAGAGGGGGGAGGGGAAGGGGTGGAGGAAAAAAGAAAAAGAGAGAGAGAAAAAGCTTCGAGAACGATCACCCGCGCGACGATCATCGGTGTCGCGATTCGTTACCAATTTGACCCGTTTTATCGAAAAATAATTATCCGGAAAGTAGAATTCGGGACACATCCGGGGAGGCAGGCTGCGCCCGGATGATGCACATTCCGACGCGTTAGCAACGTGAGATATTCGTTTAAAAAATCAAACATTCGCAACATCACGCGTCTTCACGTGGTATCGCTAATTAAAAGTCGTGAAAAACATGAAAAGCAGTATTGAGAGCATAATATCGATACTAAATGATCAAGCAGAATCGGGATATACATTTGTGGGTTGCATTTGTGCAATATCGCCTAGCGATAGTCGAAAGAAGCGATTGCGCGCGGTTAAACGCAATTACGGCTGAAATAATTATATAACTTCGTGTATATAAATGTAATGCTATCCCCCGCGGAGAGGGAGATAATTTGCCAACTAAGAACAGCAGCAACTCTAACGAACGAACTCTAACGAAACAAAGTAACGCCGCGGTATCAGCAATTCGATATTCATAAGGAAGTCCATAAGAAAATCGACGTGCTCGTTTCGAAAATAGAAGACTGAAGCTCATCGATTCAGATCTTCAGGGGGGGAGGAGAATGGGGAGCAGACAACGAGGAGAAGGACAACGACAACAGTGGGGGAGAGGGAGGGGAAAGGGGAGAAGGGAAATGTCACGAAAACGATCTTGTCGGCGGGGAGAAATTGTAATTAGATTCGCTGGTGAACGGCCGGCGACGGCGCGTTGCTGGAAATAGAAAGTAACGGCCAAACAATCGAAGGCTAATCGATAGCGTGTGAAGCCGCACGGGTGGCCGCGCGCGGGGAGAGTGCAGACACCTCGCTACATTAGACTTTAATTCAGCCGCAGTAGTGCATGACCCGACACGGTCAGACGCAGCCCTCATCTAGCACCATCTCCGCGACGCGACCGAAGGCTCCGGTTATCGTACGCGGATAAAGCCACCCGGACAACGGGGGTGTGAAAGGATCGATAATCTCGCGTTTTAGCGAGATTACAATTTGAAAGGCAACTAAAAACAAAAAGAGAACCGAGAAAGCAAATAAAAGAAAAAAATCGATGATAAAATAAATGTAATTACAATGCAGCAACAAAATTTTCCGATATCTTTTGAAATATCGCGATATATTGCATACTTTCCGTGTCCTCTCCCTTTGCCCCGTTTTTTTTCCTTCACCTAACGTCACTTTTAAGCAGTAAGTAAAATATTTTAGAGTTTTGTAGAAAAAGAGAAGTTACCTAACGAGTTGACACGCCTACAAAATTTTTATTCGTTCGGTGATATGATCTTTACGATTAAAAGTCATTAAAAGAGTGGTGTGTGCAAAGAATAAATACATTTCGGATATTACGAATTATTGAGAATATTACTCTTTACCGTTATATGATAAGAACGACTCGACAGTCGATAGTCGAGTCGAATGATAACGGTACAACGTTCAGTTGCTAGAATGACGAGATATCGAACGGGAGCTTAAGCTTCTCCTTGCTTACCGACGCTTGTTTAGGGGTTGAAAATACGAGGTTGAGAAATTACCGACGGTTGTAGCTCAACGGGAATCTATCGACCAACGAACATTGCGTTATCACGATACGAACTGTATCGTTTGATAACGTTATCACAGCGTTATCTACGCCGATATTACATTGAAATAAAGAGGATCGACGTGGCGTCGATAAAATAATTGTCGCGTACCATAGACTGACGATGTACCGACATAAAATAACGATGTCAGGGATTAATAGCGAGATATCTTAATCGAACACTCGCTTTTCAAACTTTCTAGTTAAATTCTCGCTTCCAAACACCACGTTATCGTCGCATTAATTTCGATACAAGCCATAATTTTGTACTTTACGTTGTTTGCTCTGCCTTCTGCACTTTTAAAGATACATTTTGTGATTCTTTAGATTGAGACACTTTTTAGAATGAAACTTTATAGATTGAAACACCTTCATACAAGCAGAGCTTTGCTTTCGTTGATAAAGTACATTATCTTTACAATTTACTCAGGATTCTTGGTTCTATGAATTTGAACAGGCTGTCCGAAATTAATGGACGACACATCCATCACGGCTCTTTAGTCAAGGAGCCAAGAGAAAAAAGAAAATGATTATGACTCACATAATATCGCCAAGCTTGACCCGCGTCTGTATGAGGGCGCAGCTCTTATGATCGCTGGTGGTGACAGCTCTTCGTCTCCTGGCGGCATACTTGGGCATATCCGACTGCGTACCGCCGTCGAGGCCGCCGGTCCCCGAAGTGGCACCATAGCCACCAGTGAGGCCCACACCAGCACGCACCAGTGGGATACTGCCACGCCGACGCGTAGACACGTGTCGACCTCCCACGCTACCCAACATCCTGAAAGCATTCAAGAAGACATCCGTTTTAAATATAAAACAGAAGAGATCAAAGAAGAAATAAGTTCAAAGTTACCAGTTGATACCAGTTGATCAATCGATCCTTTGGAGCAAGCGTAAAAAGAAAATGTCGGACCAAAGATCGACAAAGTTCACTGTCGTTCTACGCGGCGTCGTGTCGCGGACCAATTATGTTATCGTCTATCGCACCTCGGACGAAAAAAAAATAACAAGCGTGCTCCTAACACTTCTAATTTCGTTGTTAAAACTACTCAAACCGGCTCGGAAGTTGCGCGAAGCTTATCGACGCGAAACAACGTGATACATTAAATCGTATCTCGCGATGTAACGACGGGCTAATTAAAACCGGTTGAATCGCTGCTCTCGGTCGGCGGAGAAAAAGTTTTCGCAGGGGTGGGCTAACGAGACATGGAAGAAGTCTGGCGTTCCGTTCCTCCGTTAATTAGGTTACGTTTACTGGCCTAATCTCGGCGTATCAGTGGCGGCAGTCACGCGATCGAGCACTCGCGCTCGTCTATTTTCCGACACCCGTGCCGCCGCGCCGCTGCCATTAATGGCTTTTTTCTCCCTCAATGTGTCGGCGATGTTCGCCCCATAATCTTTCGGTTCAATAAGGGAAAGTCGATCGCAACACGTGCAGAAAAAAATAAGGGAAAAAAAAGACAGGAGAAACTGCCGTTTCGCTGAGTTGCGCGTTCAAGAAGGTAAATGAATAAATAATAGCTTCCATCCACTTATAAGACGATTACTAAAAGATATACTAAAATATGCACTAAAAGACGATGTACTAAGATAGGAGTCAAAGTATATGGGAGAATCAAATGCAAATGATAGCAGAGAGCAGAGAGATACATAAGCTAGCTAGCTGTACCGTGTAAAATTACAAAAATAAAATTTAAAGTGGACAAAGGAAATATCGTAGCAAAAATTACCTTAAACTTATATTTCTTTTTATAATGTATTTTACATTATTATATAAATAGTAAAGACTATCTACCTGCTACACAATATAAATAATATTCAAGTAATTGCAGTAATTTTGTAGTAAAAAATTAAATGTGCATAACATTTTTAAACAGAAATATAGTAATTCCTTTCATAATTCTGTATAGTCCAAAATTACAAAAATTTTGTTGTAATTTTTACTATAACATGTTCTCCGTTTATTAAAAGAGGATCAAACGTGAATGAAACGCAATCCAGTTAGCTGTATATCGTATGGAAATAAAAAAATAAAAATCAGAGTATCGGACAGAACCAAACGTGGATCTGTGCAAAAATGCGAGCTGGTTAGCTGTATCATGAAAATAAAATAAAAAATATATAGTCACAATATCATGTTGAACAGAATCAAACGTGGATTTATGCTGAGACGCAATAAAGCTAACTGTATCGTGAAAATCGAGATTCCCTCGGATGCCCATCTCATCAAGTGCCAATTTTTTCGACTCATGGTTGATCAGCTATTTTTCACGTTTGCTCTTTGCGGGCATTGCTCGCGTATGGCTGTCTTTTGAAACATACCGTACACGAACATACACGAAACATACACGTTGCACGAGATTCGTTCATTAAAGAGCAACGTTCGCAGCGACCTCGATAACATGCACAAATGCGAAATATTCTATTAATTACTCGCGTTCGCGCTGTGTATTGGTTTCCACGTGGCTTTCAAATATCAGCGCACACGCTTCTTTTTCCCCCGTTCGTACCTCCCTTCATTTCCTGAAAGCG
Organism: Odontomachus brunneus; assembly: GCF_010583005.1. Taxonomy (NCBI): domain Eukaryota; kingdom Metazoa; phylum Arthropoda; class Insecta; order Hymenoptera; family Formicidae; genus Odontomachus; species Odontomachus brunneus. Next base: position 1,811,573 of record NW_022639471.1, read on the forward strand.
TTCGTCGTACGCTGAAACGACGGAAAATAAAGTGCCACAGTTATCTACGCGCTGCGAAATCCGATTAATCATCATTCGTACGCGATGTACCGCCGGTCACAACTTCCGTCGAGCCGGAAGTGCGCGAGTAGATTCGCGCGAGTGACAGGAGCACCCTCGAATACGGCGCGCGCGTCATCAAAGCATGATTTCGAGATTCGCGAGCGTATTTTTAGAGCAATTAAAAGCTTGACCTGAAAAAATCCCGCGTGAAGGAAAACCGAGAATAAAAACCCACGCGCGTGTGTGCGCACATGCACAGAGAAAGAACTTGGCTGAAAATTATGCGTTTTGAAACATATTTTAGAAATATGGAAAAATACTCTTTATACATGTGCTTACGTTTGCGTAACTAAAGAAATACGACGCAACTGAATTATTATTATTACATCTACATTGGCCGATGTGATTTTATTAAATTCAGAACTTTTTCTTTTTCGGGATAACATGAAATTTCACGTCATATCGATAATAAAAGCAGACACGAAACATAGACATAAAAGAAATGATATATCATAAATACGAAACTTAAAGAAGAAAAAAAGTACCTTTTTACCTTCTTTTTAAAGAAAGTAAATTTTATATTGATTTTAATGATTTTGAAAAATTTTCTGAGAGAATAGAAAAACATTCTCTCAAATTGTATTCCCGGCGATATTATTCTACGAGATATGCAACCTAGACCAGCAGGATCTAGCCAGCCAGTTCTCGCACATGCGCAGAATAAATCCCAATGCGTATACTAGTACACGAGAAAGCGATTTTATTACCAACGCTACGCTAGATCCAATTCTCGAAGAGCGACTTTTAAAAGTTACGAAATTATTTTAAAGATTCTGGGAAAGTTACTGAAGGAACAGAAAAACATTCATTCCAGTTTTGTGCTCAGTACGACAGTACTGAACGAGATACTACGTACACTCGACCTCATTTTCAGAAATTCATATCGGTATAATTATCTGGCCACCTTTCAACTAGAGGCGCGGCGTAATAATACACGACCATTCTCGTTACCTATGCCTCGCTTTGCGCTTGCACTTGGCGCGAGACATTACCGTGTCTCTTAATATCTTCGGAGCGAAATCATTTCGATCGCGATAAAGCACGTTGGATCAACTGCTTTACACCGCCGTTGTTCTCGTCAATATCAAATTTGGGACTTTATTACGAGTTTCGCGGAGTTCCGCAAAGTTTCGCACCAAGCGCATTACGCTAAGCAGCCGCACGTAGATCGGTATATACATTAAGCAAATGCATACTCTCCGGATCGAAAGCATATTTGGTTACACAGTTACGTGTTGCGTGCCTCGAGCAGAACACTACCATTTAGAGAACGCGCACGGAATTCAAAATTATAGCGAAATACCGCGAAATCCTGTTCGTCAAACGAGGCAGATCTCGGGTCTGTCGGATCTGAACGAATATCGGATTGAGAGAGAGAGAGAGAGAGAGAGACAGAGAGGAGAGATTATGCTAAAGTCAACCTTTTCAGTGGTGACTTAAAATGACTCATACACAACAATGATCCAGATTAATCACTTAGCACGAGAAAAATGAAGTTCTAAATTCCTTATTTCAAATATTTTTAATACTTTCTCTCTCTCTCTCTCTCTCTCTCTCTCTCTCTCTCTTTATCTTATTTGTAGACTTTGCAAAATATTGTAAGTTACAAAACTTATTATTAATTACGGCATTAATCTATAATGCCGTAAGAAATGTTGTAAGAAAACTTCGTTTCTATTTTCGAGCATTAAGACGCGCTAATAGTCAATGCTGTTCCTTAACCGTTACTGTTGCTGTTTATGAGTTGTTTATAAGTTACTATTTATGAGTTGTTTATCGAAATTATAGAAATCACAATTTCCTAACATAATACTTCAGTACTTATAACAATTGGAGATTTCATAAAAGACAGTTGGTAAAAAAACATCTATAGATATTGAGATCATGTTATGTCTAATCAGTGATTAATAAAAAATTTATGATCCTAAAGCAAAGGTTTTTTAATAAGCATATGTCTAGATTTTCTTTCCACTTTATGACTATTTTCTTTGAAGAATTTTGAAAAATAGAACACAAAATATATTTAATTTCTAAGTGCTACATGAGTTTTAAAAAATATAAAAATAATATAAAAATATAAAAAATATAAAATAACATAAAAATATATAAAATATATAAAAAAACAAAAAATATAAAAATTTAAGCAAATAAATTCAATATTTTATCACGAAATTGTTCCAGGAATGCCATTTAAAAAAAAGTTAATTTCGAATCAAATGACAAACAAGGAATATCTAATATTTATAATCGACATTTGGAAATCTCACAAACAAATTGCAATTTTCAGCGACAATTTTTCTCGAAAGAGAGTTGCCTTTAAATTCGTTAAAAACAAATCCGATCCTCCAACATGCGGTGGAAGCACGACATAAAACGCAGCCCGACGGAGAGATCGATTCTCCGTCCGTTTTGATTTCTCACGGATTGAATCGTGACGGTGAATATTCGTCGACAATTCACACGTTAACACGTCGGTTCGCAGTTATTTGCCCGTGCAAATTATTATCCAGTCCGTCTCTATCGAACGAACAAAACAGAATTACAATTTATTACAGTTACAATTGAAGCGCCTACGCGCGAGCATATAGACGTCGCAACGACGACGTAACGCGAAATTTCGCACGAGGCGATATATTCCGTCGCGATATCGCTCCGAGCGCTACTCGTGCTACTAGATAATCAATCCGCGCATTTTTCCGCGAAACTCGTCGAGCCCGTTTAACACCGTATCGTAATACCGCATCGCCCTCATCCGCGCACATCGCTCACTCATTCGGTCGTTTATCGCGCATTTTATTACAAACGCTTAATAAAATGAAAGCATAACGGGCTCCGCCCGGTATCGCTCGCGATCCCTGTGTCGAGGAACACAGAAACGTATCAATAACGAATCGCGCATTGAAAATAATTCGCGCGAGCGCGCCATAAAATTGCAAAGGGCGAATATGATGCATTTCTCTCAAAAAGCGTCGCGATTTTCCGTCGTATTTTTGTAGGTTCGCCCCGATCTTTCCTGCTCGATGGAATTTTTGCTTTTTCATACGCTCAGTTTGATGCTGTTTACGCAAATCAAGTTGGGACATTCTAGCGTCTCGGTTCGCACGGTTACGCACACACTCGTCCTCTCTCCTTCTTCTCCTCCTCCGCGAGTTTTGTTTCGGGAACGTTTCCAGGGGCAGCTAATGAGAAATCGAACGGGACACGCGAGCGTATCAGTGTGCTTTAACGTAAACGTTTGGGAAAAGTACGTAGATCGTCCACCTACGTACACGTCGCTATAGAGCGCCGCTTCCCACGCCGGTGGTCGAAATTTTAGGATAGCAACCTGTTGCTAGGCATCCCGGGAACTCTTATCCCACCCTGGCTGTTACCCAGCAACCTCTGCTCTACTCTCTCTCTCTCTCTCTCTCTCTCTCTCTCGTCTCCTTCGCTCTTTTCCACCCCTTTACCCCATCCACTCTCTATTTTCACCGTTACCCTCCGTCTGTTCTTTTCTCTCTCTCCTTCCTTTTTCCTCCTCCTCCCTCTTTCTCTATCTATCTATCTCTTTCTCTTTCTCTGTCCTTCTCCCTTTGTACATTGCACGTAAAACGAGTATCGTCTTTCTGGCTTTCACGCGGACCGTTCGCGAGAGATCACCTTTTCATGCCCGGACCATTGTCCTCCTCATCTCTGATCCTTTGTGCAACAGTCTTCCTCCTTCTACCTCCAATCGCAAATATTTCACTCGCCGCTTTTTCCCACCCACCTCTATCTACTACCGCCATCACTGCCGCGTCTCGTCGCGCGAATTCATTGACCTCTACTACTTTCCTCATTCGCAGACTTCTTCTTTTTTCTGCCCACGTATTCAATACGTTGTGACGGGGAATAATGAGATTCTATATTCGTACCTTCGCCCTTACTTATTTTTCCTTACTTGTTATCATCAAAAAGATGCGCCAATATCTCGCTTTAAATGAGATCTGGTGCGTGTTTAAAAATTCAAAAATAATCCCAAATTGTAAAAGACGCAAAGAGATATCCGCACCAATAAATTCTATTTTCACGAATTATCGCAAAATATTAATCGAATAAATTTCTGTTTGAGATAATCCAGCTATCACGATTGTGGTAACACTTCCATTTCCATGCTAAAATAAAATCGTAAAATTCACGATTTCGCCGAACGGTAGATTCCGAGTGAGAATCGCCGTGTTTGCACGTTTGTGCTTCTACCAAGAAGGTGACGATTGTTCGCAAGGAAGGCTTTTTGCCTTGGAAGGAGGGAGGGTGGAAAGGGGGTCGGTTTCCCGTTTTCTTGCCGCTCGATACAATTCTACGACGTCTTAGGAAATCTAATAAAGAGCCGAAGGGATCGACTGACTTCTCGTAAAATTAGTCCACCCCAGTCGTTTCTCGCGTCGAGGGGCCAGAAACGGGAGTCGGTGGGCGAACGATTGGGGTAAACCTTGTCGTGCGTGAGGAATGAGAAGGAAAAACAAATTTATAAAACCGCGTTGTCAGGACGGAAGAATTTCGATCGTTATGAGTTTTATTTGAAGAATAGTAAGGGAAGAGAGAGAGAGAGAGAGAGAGAGAGAGAGAGAGAGAGAGAGAGTTTCCATGCTAATGAAGATTTCAAATTGCTTCGAGATTCATTTAATCAGATGCAATTGTATCGGTTGATAAAGAATCCGCCAAAATGGAGAAACATATAGTGGATGCTGTGAATACTGTGAGAATTCTGTGTTCCGTGATATTTTTGTAAACTAAATTTTATCACGCGACGAGAATAAGCGTGCTGTCAGAGATTTTGAAATGAACTTCTCTTCGATATAAATTTCTAAAATGTACACATAACCTGCTGTTGAAAAGCGGATTAATGATGGAAATTTAAAAAAAATGTGCGATAGTTTCGCGAAAATTGATCTAGCAACATTTTCTACGTGACACTCGAGCGAGCAAATAACAAACGGATAGACAACGGGGACAATGGGGGACAATATCGATTTAATACGGGGGCGTTCCGCACTTTTCGAATTTCCCCACGAAACGTTTTTGTTGAATCTTGAATCTAAATCCCGTAAAAGTGTAGTTTGTTCAAAATTATATGGGGTACGATTTCATCCTTTACTTGCTGATCCAAAGCGTAATATGCGTTAGGTCCTTCGCGCCGCTCCAACAGAGCATTCAAGCATGTCTGAAATCGCCGAGGGATCGCAGTTGACGCAGCATTGTACCCTTGACTTTTCGATCCACCCACGTAGTTGCAGATTTATTACACTCGCATTATGCCAGCGCATCGAGGAGTGGACGATAACAAACGCCCGATTAATTTCAATATTATTAATCACGAATGAGTGAACGAGAGAGATCGCGCGACTCGCGTCCCGTGATTTCGCTGATTATAATGGCAAAGTTCAACAACTAACGTTGCACAGAGAGCGACGCAACAAGACGAAACTCGCGACAAGTGCCTGAGTGGAAAGTTCCGATAAAGAAACACTCGCACGTCCACTAGAAACACGGACAGTTACTCGGAGAGAAACAAATATCTAAGAAGTAACGAATATTTATTCACGGTAGGTACTAATAAAATACATTTATTTATATAAAATATTTCTCAAATAAAAAAATATAAGGATAAAGAGATTTAGTTGGATCAACGAAATATCTGGTAAAATATGAACGAAGCAAAATATTAGTTGAAATTACCAGAATTTTCTGTTCAAGTTAAGAAAATTCACCAAAACTGTTGCACCATTTGCAACTGTTCAACTTCAATCTAACCAAATTTTTTCCATGTTATTCGTGAAAGCAATTGTTTATTCCACTTAAATAAAAGAATTTAGATTTAAGTAAATATGTTATATACTTGTACCCACAAAACAAATATTTTTTATTTAGATATTTGCAGTCAATTCATGGACGATTTACATATCACATATATATCGAAGGTAGATTAAACAATAACGATTATTATAGCGGATCAAAGACCTTTAACCTAATTATAAATGCCAAACGTATAATGAGAATTATACAAATGTCGCAAACGTATAATGAGAATTATATAATTACAAATATATTTATGGCTGTTAATTGACTGTATACATAAGCACTATAATCGCATATTAAAAAGAAAAAAGAACGCTCGATATTGTCTTGTTAAATACTTCGGAATAAGCACGAAATATGATAAATTATTAATAATCCTCTTATAATTATTAATCTACTTAATTAAAAGTAGCGGCCATTCTAGCTGCCGGAAATTCCCAGCGTCTCGTAAATATTCGCGAGATAAATTTCTACGGAGCGAACGACAATTCGCGTGCTTATTCCTTTTCTCATCCCTCTCGACCGTGTCTGCACTTCAACCCAGGGAGTAGGATCTAATTTTCTCTCTCATGATCGTCGCCCTCATTGACTATTAATGGACAAGAGAGAGACGAGAGAGAACGAGTGAAAGGAAAATCCCTCTCTCGTCCGGATCCCCTGTAGGATCGGTTCGTTTATTTCGTTGGTCGTCTGCATCCGACACTCGGTGAATAAACCTTCGAGAGATAGAGGAAGGAAGAAAGAGGAAGAGATGAGCGAGAAAGAAAGAGCGAGAGAGAGAGAGAGAGAGAGAAAGAGAGAAAGATAGGACGACAAAGCATGCCGTTGCGATTTTACGTTGCGTTCGTTCCGCAGATTCTGCACCGTAATTGTACCTGCAGCTCCTTTGATCTAAATCTAACGCGGTCTGCGCACCAAAGGTGCGCGAAATTTTACACGAATGCGGCTTAAAACGAAATAATCTTCCACGTTCCGTTTCCATGCCCTCCCGTCGGTGATAATAAAGCGTAAATTCCTTATAAAAATATAAATTTGTTCAGAATTTTTCGAACACGCGGCGCTTCGATTCTTTCTTTTCATGACGATATCGTAGCACATATTTGAGAATTGTGAGGAAGAAGAAGAGTCAAGAAAGGAAATATTTTTATCCAATTTACAAACATACGATTGCTCGAGGGACCGTGCGATGTTACGATGCGTCAGCTGCCGGTACAATGAGAGCTTGTACGGTAACCGCCATGCAAAAATAAGTTTTCCTTAACTCTAGAATCCCTAAACACCAGAAAAACATAAGTAAATTTTACTCACAAGGAAACCTACACAAGTGTCCGCCTCCGATTTTCATGAACTTGTAATATGTTGTACTTTAGATCAAAATAATAGATACGTTTTTTTATTATATGTGCCCTTTCGCAAGTTTAGGAGGTGAAATATCTTTTTGAAGAAAATCGGTTTTTTTCATTCGAAAAGAATATAATGAAAACTATAAGAGATAGAAAAAAATATTTTGAATAAAAGTTGAATGTAGTTTGAAAAGTACTTTACAGAAATTATTTTAATAATTATAATAAGAAGAAATGGCGGGGGAAATATTAACCAAAAAATTTTTTTTCAAATAATTTATATAGAATACTTTTCAAACCATTCAATTTTTATTCAAAATATTTTTTCTATCTCTTATAGTTTTCATTATATTCCCTTAGTATGAAAAAAACCGATTTTCTTCAAAGGGGTATTTCACCACCTAAACTTGCGAAAAGGCATATATAATAAAAAACGTATCTGTTATTTTGATCTAAAGTACAATATATTACAAGTTCATGAAAATCGGAAGCGCACACTTGTGTGGGTTTCCTTGTTAGGGCATTTTCTTACTTATGACTTCCGTGAAAATGATCAAAATTCAACGCTTTTTCTTTTCTAATCCGTACTGTAAACATCGAGGAATATAAATCTATTAATGTTTTTATGATTCAACGAAATCTGAAAAATTATAATAAAAAAAAACAAAACACATCTTTAAAAACGATAAGTTGGAAAAGTTGATCCGAATAAACTTTAGCCACGTTTAGCGTTTTAGAGATAAACCTACCCAAAAGATACACTCCAATTTCTTTTTAATTTGGTAAATGTAGAAGTACAAAAAATATTTAGGCCATATTTTTTATTTTGACCCACTTTGAGTTTCACGGGCAGTTTTTAGCTTTTTAATGTTCTCACTCCTCAACAAATACATCATCAACAAATACAATAAAAATGTACAAAAAATAAAATCAAATACGAAATATATTTAAATAATTTTAACAAAATCGGTAAAGCTGAGACACGAACCATTCTAAATTTTTTTAGCCGAGATTCTGACCGAAACATTTTAAACCTGTGGTAAATTAGTCAAAAATGATTCGAATCTCAGCCAAATCGAGAAATTATTTGTATAATACAAATTACTTGTATAATACTAATAATTTCTCGATTTAACCGAGATTCGAACTATTTTTGACTAATTTAGCACAGATTAAAATATTTCGGTTGAAATCTCGGCTAAAGAAATTTAAAATAGTTCGTGTCTCAGCTATGCCAATTTTGTTAAAAATATTTAATTATATCTTGTATTCAATGTTATTTCTTATGCATTTTTGTTGATAATAGAAGTGAGAACATTAAAAAGCTATAAACTACCCGTGAAACTCAAAAGCCAAAATGAAAAAATATAACCTAAATATTTTTTGTACTTCTACATTTGTGCCAAGATAGAAAGAAATGGGAGCGTACCTTTTGCGTAGGTTTACTTGTTAGCTCGATCGCCTTTGAGTATCGATGCCAAGCAAAATATCACGCATGCACATAATAGCCACACACATACATACAACTAGCATTAAGGAATATTTAGTTCCTATAAAAAAATATCGAGGCCAATGACTCTGGAAACATAATGGTGATAGCATGGAAAACAATTCTTTGTGCGATGATTCAACACGCAGAAATAAAGACGACCGTCTCGTCATTATCTCGTTGTAATAAGATAATAAAAAATTCTTGAAGTAACTCTCGCGACTGTAGAACCGACGAATTCTTATTACAAGCGAACAATGTAACTCGTTACTATGCACAAGATATCTGATCGTTACTGATGACATATCCGTTGTGTGTTGGTAGAACTTCGGTTGGTGGACTTGAAACTGAACATAAAATTTCTCCATTATTTCGCAAACAACTACATGAAATTTTTAATTATTTATTAAAGAAATTGGGAAGATTGTACACTAGGTCAAACTAAACAAGAGGAAAGTTCTCTACCACTTCATAAATAACAACGTATTTTTATCTACATTTTATTCATCAATTGAATAATAATGCATAATAATGCACCGATCTTCTTTAATTGATAACTAAACATTCATATAGTCATCTGCAAAATGATAGAAGTCTTTTTTTATTCAGTTTAACCTATGCAAGCACAGCTGATCTACTTGCATATCGCGCATGATAATTCAGCAATCTTCCTTGATTAATAAATCAAAATTTTACGCGGTTGTTTGCGAAATGATACAGGAATTTCGTGTTCCTCAGCTTTTGATGAGTTCTACCCGGCGCACGCAACATATGTCGATAATCCTCAAACACCCTCTGTATATATAGCATCCCCGATAATTTCAATTTCACATTGCGCGTGTGTATAATTTCCAGATTTAATCGCGCGCGCATTTACCAGCTTAATATCGTAAGCAGCACGTTACGAGCCTTCACAGCCGCTATATCGCAAGAACACCACGGCGTGAGGTGAATTTCGTCGACGACGGAACGCGTGTACAGCGAGGCTTCATACGCGGTAATTACGTCACTCCACGGCGCACGATCAATCTTCGGAACACGTATAACACAATCTTGACCAGTCGACTACATCGAAAGCCGACACGCGTCGTATTGTGTCTCGAAAGCATAACGTCATGCCAGACGCTCGTTAACGTCGCGTTGCAGAATTGCCGCGGGTACACGCGCCGACGTTTAATCGTCAAACGACCGCGCCGTGGATGCGTGCTCCAGAAACGATTAGCGCAATCTCACGGTCGTTTATCGGCTCGCTGCCAACGTTTGATTAACTCTGCCGCCCACCGTGAATCGAGTCTTTTGAAAATCGTTTTAACGCACGTTACAGATCGTCATCGAGATTCAGCACACTCCACAAGCGCATTGGAGCCGGCAAATTTCTCACAGCCCCGCGACTATACCGTGCAATTAATTCTCCTTGACCCTGACCGCCCTCGCTGTGTTCTTTCGCCACGACGAGCTCAAGAACCCGGAAGATTCGAGGTGTCGTCGCGATGCACTCGCTGGGAAATAAAGGTTCAACAGAGCGCGTCTCGTTATTCTATCTGAGAGAGAAAAGCTTCCCGTGTTTTTCGTATTTAAAGCGCGTCGCCTTGATTTCATATTTACTGGTTCTCTTATATCATGCGGATCTCTCGAGGCTGCAAACTATCTCGTCTCTCGTCGCGAGTGTCTCTAAGTTTGCAGTAAACAAAAACTAGTGACTTTGGATGCGAATCATAGCGGAAGTGGTGCGAATAATTTTCCGAGTCGAATCGCTGTTGTAACAGCTATAAAATAAATTAAATTAAATTTACCTCGATTATAATCGTAACGGAAATACAAACATGTTTGAGAGCCAGATGACGAGTGGTTACGTTACAAGTGATCGCAAAAAGTACTTTTCGCGAACTCCGACGGGAATCAGCTTTTAATTAGAAAAAAGAAGAAGAAAGGAGAAAGAAAAAGTTTCGACATTCCGAAAGACGACTTTTGCGAGGCACGGAAGCGAAATCCGATTTTCATATACCACGCAATTCCAATAAGTAGATGAACGAGTTACTTCGTGAACTTGAGTTCCACGACGCAAGTATGGAGAACTTCTAAAAATAAATAAATAAGAAGCTAATCTCAACATTAAATAAATGTGGCGCACTTTCAAACGCAGAATTTCAGAGAGTAAATTAATTACATTAATTAATCGGCCCCGAGTATATTTTTCATTATAACGTTATTTCACAGTTACTCCTTCAGTCTCGTGAACTTCAGTTTCACTTCAGCTGTTCACGACGAGAAGTGGAAGAGCTTCCAAGGTAGGTGGAAGTTGAGGATAAATTGTAAGCTAAGACGAAATAGGGTGATATACGAGAGGTGAGTCAGAAATAACAGAAAGAGGGACAGCGGGAAAAGACGCGTGTGACGCGAGCGAAATAATAATGAAGAGTCGAATTTCGGCCTTTTCGATCGATCATTACGGAATTCATTGTACCTCCGATTCATCCTCGCGCTTATTCTCGTACGTATCCACATAAGCGCGCTGCGTGTTTCCTAGGAGAAAGAGGCAATGTAAAAGACACGTGTTCCGCTTTCGGCGGTGAAGAGGACATGTTCGACACGTCGATTCCGAAGAGCCGGGAGGATCGAAAGTGTCAAGGAACGCTCATGAAGCGAACTTGATTGACGCGCAATTCGATTGTCACTCTTAAGATAAAAATACTCATTCCCGGCTACGTATCTAATCTTAGACATTCTTATTGTTTTGGTCTTTAACTACTCACTGAAGTACACAATCAATGTACTCTTTACCAAAATAACTAATAACTCGTAACTGCTGGTTCAGTTATAAGTATAGCACTATGATTAGTAAAGTCTCGCTGAAACTAATTTTGCTGATTAATTAACAGTATAACGACTGTTCCTATTATTGACCCAGTTTATAAATACAGACATTGCACGCAAAGCTCATGGAAAACGCTAATTTCTTCGCTACAAACGCGGAAAATTGGCAGAGAGTACAACGAATTTGTGTACGGATCTCGCGATAAAATTTTACTCTCAGTCAATATCAGTGAGATATATGATAAACAGTAAAATAGGAGTGTTTCCGTTTAAAATCAGTTAATTACTCACTGATATTATCGGTAGAATATTGCTTTTATTAGATTCCATCAGAAATATTTTTACATACTAATTCACATACTTTAAGAGAGTAAAGATATTTAAGTTTTTAACATAGAATATACATATATATTCAATATATATTTTTTGTTGTGTTGAAAGTTTAAATATTTGCATTTAAATACCAAAACAATAGGAGTGTTCAGGACGCAAGTACGTGCATGGAAATTGATATTTTTTTATCTTAGTACTAACTGTGAGTTATATTTTTGGCATCTAAAAAATAATTCAATTGTCCTTCACTCAGAGTGTCAATCATGCATCTTTTTCCCTGGTACAAACTCATGAAAAATTTTAAATGAAAAATGTCACATTTCTATTGTTCCAAAAAATACATGATCGCTAAAGTCGTTGGGGTGAAACTTTTCACTGGTCACGTATCCGCTTTTAAACAAAAAGTTACATGATCGTTACCCAGAGGCGAAACCAATGCTCCCGCGGGAGAAACAGCGCTTCAGATTGTATATTTCCAACCACTGAAATTTCAAGATACCTCGAAGTTGCGAAAGTAATTCAGTTCGCGCAAAATGTTCGGAAAGATCCCTCGAACTCGGACGCGACTGCGACGAGATAAAATTGATCGCGCGCGCGGTCGCGAGGAAACTTACTTCCATTTCTTTCGCCCCTTGATCTTCATTGTGCTGTCTGCGCGACGTCGATTTTATTCACTAAAGCCTACCCATTCCGAAAGCGCACCCACGCGCCTTCACTTTTTCACCACTGACGTTTCGTACACACTTGATCAAACATGAGAAAATCACGGCTAAACGAGAACTAACGCTAACGCGAACCGAGCTCTTGAATATCGCAACACTGAAAGAGAGGACGACCGTCAGCGCGCGTTTGTTATAAGTGATGAGAGAGCGTGTGTAAGTGCGTGTCCAATAGCTCGAAAGGACACGGGAGAATGAGTGGGGCGACTGTTGATTGTGTGAGAACAACATTAAAGGGAAAGGGTAACAATTGTGCGCGTGCGAGAAAAAAGTAACGAGGAAGAGAAATGACAACACGTGTCTTGGAATGTGTACCGTGACTCAAATTATATTTCACGATTATTCGACGATTTGACCATACAATATTAAACAGTCATCTCTGAAAACTATCATAAATCATCATAAATCAAGTGGAAGAGAGAGAGGAAGAGAAAAAGAGAGAGAGACCAGGCATAAAAACTATGTCAAATTAAAAAATGACTGGTGAGAGTGGCTGTCTGCTTATTATCGTGCCTAAGCAGACGCGCCTCAGAAACGAAGAATCGATTTCTTGTCGACATCGAGACCGCCTACCTGCCACCCGCAATTTACAGCACGGCCGCGTGTTTCTCCGCCCTGCAAAAATTTCCGCTCCCCGATGGTGCGAACGATGAAATCGCTCATTGTATCCGAACAGCGTCACCGTTCACCGAGGAAATGCGATCGATAATGCAATCGCACTGCCAGAAAGCGTTGCCTTCGAACGAGCTAGAAAATGCTAAATATCCCCGTTGCTTCTCTCACGCGGAATCATGTCATCGTCATACCGCGTCGCGCTATAAAACGGCGCCAACCCCATCGACGGGAGTGGACCACTGCCAAGCGAGAGTTTGATGAACAAGCACTTGGCGATTCCTATTGCTCATTCTCTCGTCGATGGAGATTGCATTCGCCCAGCGCGCGTTAAAGAGCCGTCGTCTCGCGAGTTTTATGCTGATGTGCGATGTGTAAATCGTGAAATATCCGCGAAAAATAGTAACAGTCGCAGCGATAAATGGGAAGAGCGATATAACGACACTGAGCTTACAAAAGATTTTCATTGTGTCGTAATAGCACCGTCAATCGCGTACGAATCAAATTGCGAAAATTAATTTCTCACAAACAGCAGACGACAATCGTGACGACATAAACGCGGTCACCACCACACTGAAGAAAAGATTTGGCAATAGCCATTAAGCCCGGATAATACACTGAGAAGAAATACTTGGAAATTGATTTGTGGGATATAAAGTTTCTGTGAAATAAAGTTCCTTTTTCTGTGAATATGTTTATGTGCTCAAACGCATTGTGCTATCGACTATTGAAATATTCGCGCTTAAATACTTTCCCGCAGCGATATCCGCAACGTCACAAGCGAAACTCAAATGTATCGCGACTCAAAGGCTGTTGAAGGTTAAACAAATCGTAATCCCTGTACTCGATATAGTCCGAATGTGTCATAATAATAATAAATGTGTCACATTTCTCTCTCAGGAAGCCAAATGTTCCTCCGCTTCTCCCGTTACACGCCATTTGGCAACCGTTAACTACTACGTCATCACACGATTCCCGCTTTCGCAAGCGGCTCGACGCACGTACGTGCTTCTCTTTTCCCTTGCTCGATCGCCAACGGGGGAGATTGGCAGCGTATTGTTCGTACCGCGAGTCTCATCAGCCGGAAAAGCTATTTCCCGATCAGATCCGCCAACGGCCGAATATCGACCGTTGAAAAGCCGTTCGCGGACGCGTTCACTCGGTCGCTCTCGCGCGCGCGCACGAAGAGTCCTTCATTTTCCTCCTTGTCCCCGGGATCGACAGCTGCGATTTGACAGCCGCGTAACAGCCCGGGCTACCTTCGTTTAATATGCCACAACTTTCCGCATCTTTCTCTATTTGATTCTCTCTTTCTCTCTGTCTTTCTTTTTTGCTGTCTATCTACCAATCTCTTGTGAAACTTTCCGTAAAAGTCTCGTTTGTCTGCGACGTCGCTTTCTTCCTTTTGACAAGAAAAAAAAGATAGAGGAAGAAGTCCATGTATGAGATATCATTTTGTTTCTTTATATCGTAAAATGTTTATTGTGGACGAATGTAATATGATATATTAAACAAGTGGGCTGTCTATTTGTTTTAAAGGGAATGATTCCAAGATGATTGGATTTTTAGTTATTCATATTTTTCTGCACTGAGAGAAAAATTTTATTAAAATCAAGAAATATTTCTTTGTGCCATTAACATATTTACTTAAATCTCTTTGTTTAAATCAAATATTGTTTACCTGATTTAAATAAACAATATTTGATTTAAATAAAGAGAATGAGATTTAAATAAAGAGATTTAAATAAATATGTTAAGGGCACCCATCAAAGAAATATTTGTTAATTTTAATATAATTTTTCTCTCAGTGTGAGTAGAGAGAAATTTGTTTGAAAAAAAATCCAAAAATGAACTACTCTTTGTAATTCTAAAGCAATATAGGATTTAAGATGAAGAAACACATTTTATTGTATTTCTCAAACTTCGTTACATGCTACGCCTTGGAAAGAATTATTCATATGTTTTTTAATAAAATATAATACCATACCATACAGAGTCAAAATACTAGTAACTCATACTTAGACTATGTCTCACATTTTGACCTTTTCTTCAAGGTGTTATTCTTACAGAACTTACAGAATTCGCAATCGTCTAGTGAAACAATTAACGAAACGCCCGTGAATTACTTGAGTACAAACTTACGCACCACGATTTAGAAAACAGCCCAAGTAGTAAAATGTTTCAGAGTTCAGAGCGTATGTAACTAGTCGGTCCGGAGAAAGATTGGCAGTCCGTTGTCGGATGATGTATGCAAGTTTCAATCGGGAAAGCTATTTCCCGATCGTATTCCTCGGCGCGATCCAAATCGAGCGCAGGGAATACGCGTCGTCGCGAGCCGTTAAATTGCTACGGCAACGAGTTTCGAAAGTTTAGACGCGCAACAAGGGGCGCTAAACGCAAATTCGACGAGGTAAATCCCAGTCGGCCTTTTATCTCGGCGTTCGAGTTTCAAAATCGACCTAACCAACCGAGAGGAAGAAGTCGTCGGGAAAGGTCGGTGGCTCAGTTTCTAAATCTCTCGGAGTAGAATCTCACTCAAAACAAATGAAAAGTGTTTTCAATTATCGAAGCGATAATTGAAATCGGAAATATTGCTGCTCGAAATCGCAAGAGTGAGAGTTTCACTTAAGCTTAGAGTGAATTTTGACGCCACATGGGCGAATGTTTTAACCTATTAAAGTGAATGTCAGCTTCACTCTTCAATTTCGAGTAAAAATATTCAGAGTGATGAGATCATTCGAGTTTGAATGACTCGGTGCTCACTCTACATTGAAAGAAAGTTTAATAATAATCATAAACTTGGATAATAGTTACCAGATGCTTTGGTAAAATAGTCTTAATTCAATGTGTAAACGATTTAATAATTTGATAGATATTAGCAAATAATCTCAACAAGATTTCGTATCTGTGCTAAGACTTCATACCTGTTGCTAAGATTTGGTGACTATTAATTACTGTTTATTAATGACTGTTTATTAATGACTGTTTATTAATGACTATTTATTACTGTTACTAATTTATGCGGTACGTACCACCAAACAATTTGTTAAATAAAACTATACTATTTATTGCAAAACTTTTTTTTCAGTGTACTTTTCGAATAAAATTTTATTCTAACAAATTTAGAGAGTAAGCTCAACTCCAAAGAATCTCTCCTCCACAAAAATTGGCCCTACTTCTCAGGTCGTCTCTTTCACGGATCGCAAGGTTGAATTTGACGCGGAGACTAAGTCTGAAAGTTCCCGGCGCAAGCTAGACTCTTCGATTAATTTCGGGGTCGATTTCGCTCGAGCATGGATTCGGTGAGGTGCTTGCGATATCGGACGCCCGCGATAGACCTTGAAAGTTTAGGACACGCAAGATGGAGTATCAAAGGCTTGAGCCTCTCGCGAGACTGAATTTCTTGCTCGCCTCTCACTCTCTCGCTACTCTTCCTTCTCTCTTTTTTTCAAAGGTA
Source organism: Odontomachus brunneus (assembly GCF_010583005.1). NCBI lineage: Eukaryota > Metazoa > Arthropoda > Insecta > Hymenoptera > Formicidae > Odontomachus > Odontomachus brunneus. The sequence goes on from NW_022639471.1 coordinate 1,828,259, forward strand.
AGTCTATTGTCGTTGCAGCCGCTTGATCGTCTGATATCCGGCAAATCCGTCTCTCAACCTAACCTGGAATGTAGCCTTAATCGAATTTGCGTCGCGAAGCCTATGTATAGACCGCCGTATATCTGAAGCCAAACTTCCAGGCAAACCATCGAACGTCGAAAATGACAATGAAACTCGAGAGATATCTCTGCGCGCGCACGCGGTTGCAAAAGATAAAATACAAATGATTGCGTTAAATTGGCCGAGTACGTTTCCACCCGCACGTGTTCGCAATTGATTGCACTTCGTTAAATTAATTAATACACAAAAACGCCGAGGACGTCTGCGGAATAATCAAGAAACGAGAGGACGAGCTAACGTCGAAGCGCGCGACGTTGTTTTTCCAATTATATTCGCATTTACGCGCTTCTTCCACGAAAGCAAAATGTTTCAAGAGGCACGCCACCATATCGAGAGACACGCGGAAGGCGCACATAGAACCCCTCATGAAAACAAACAATGTGTCTGCAATATTCAGGTCAACGTTCCTGTATCTTTATTCTGCACTTCAGGGGTATCGATTGCCGACTCGTCGACGGAGCAAACAGCGATATTTTGCTGGCGACCCATTCGCGCGACGGACGTCTTTTAAAAAGTAGAGTTCCTCCCGTCAGGTAAACAAACGTGCCGCAGCATTTATATCGTTGCCTTTAGAATTGTTTAACAACATTTCGCGACTGTTGCTCCGGTACACATGCAGTATCATCTTTTGAAAATACGTAATTACGCAACATGTTTCGCGATAAAACGTTGTGATAATTTAAATATATATTTTTTCCGTAGAGAGAAAAAAAAAAGAAAGAAGACAGAAAAACATTTTTAATAAATTTCGGCGACTGAATAAGTCCCGAATGAAAGTCGCGGAGCAAAAACAGCCAGACAGAATCTGCTTCAAACGAGATTCGGGAAAAATATCTTATTAATTTAAGAATATCTCGTCAAGGCGAGGATATTATGCCAGAGAGAGCATCTCTCTCTCTCTCTCTCTCTCTCTCTCTCTCTCTCTCTCTCTCTCTCTC
>NW_022639471.1:1829379-1829905 GCF_010583005.1 Odontomachus brunneus
TCTCTCTCTCTCTCTCTCTCTCTCTCTCTCTCTCTCTCTCTCTCTCTCTCTCACTCTCTCTCTTTTCTCCACATGGATTGACAATGTCGATGATACCGATGCCCTCGCGCGCGAGATATCGAGAGCGTTCGATGCAGCAGATCTGTCTATTCCCGGGAACGCGATACGGACATCGTCCTACCGATACACCGTGTATCACTGATGTCATTCGTAATACTAATAGTCTCTCGCAAAGGATCATTCGAGTGTTCGCGGCAGACGCGTCAATCTCACGCGAGAGTTATGGCCGCCCCGGGGAAACAACGGAACTTGTGCGAACTTCGCACACCATATTTAAAAATGTGACATTTTTTTTAGAGTTCTGATATTCATTTGAAAAGTTCTAGAGCTCTATGCAACAATTTTAAATAGTTCCGGTCATTAAATACAAAAAAAACAGACTTTCAAAAAAAGGTGCGCTAAGTTCTCGCAGCGCACCTAATCAAAAAAACTATTTAAATTAACTATTTCTTTAGAGTTCCGGTTT
>NW_022639471.1:1830062-1830181 GCF_010583005.1 Odontomachus brunneus
TTCTAGAGTTCTATATCATATATAACAATAGTTTTAAAAAAATAGTTGATTTTACTGATTAAAGGCGCTACGAGAACTTAGCGCACCTTTTTTTAAAAGCCTATTTTTTTGTATTTAAT
>NW_022639471.1:1830191-1832086 GCF_010583005.1 Odontomachus brunneus
AGCTCTAGAACTTTTCAAGAGAGTATCAGAACTCTAAAAAAAAATGTCATATTTTTAAATATGGTGTGCCAAGTTCACACAAGTCAGTTGACGTCCGTGGAGTAACGGCGATTACGTCACAGTAACGAAAAGCATCTTGCTATGTTGTTACTCATTATGTTGGCGGTACAATACCGGACGTGCTTCGCACACACCCGCGTGTTATGCGTATCACGCAAACATTAGTCGTTACATATTTCATGTCGACGTTAGCGTCGTGTTGTTGGTTGCGCGCGTCGTACGCGCGCGCAAATGTCGCTCGCGAATTTCACTTGGGTAAGGACATGGAGACTCGTAGCGAGTGCAAAGAACGTGTGAAAATGCACTGAAAAATACTGAAATAATTGAACATTAAATGCTGAGATGTAAGTTCCTTTTCGAAGGAAAATTCAACATGGAGAAAATGCCACTGAGTATACGGAGAATATGTAAAGCTATTATATATTTTTGTAACCCACCAAGGAATAGATCGATCACATTCGGCAGCAATTAACTATCTATTCATTTCATACGTTCTCTTTGTTTTATTTTAGAAATTGAAATGTGTTATCATAAAAGTTTGCTTTCTTAATAAGATAAAATGTATTGACAGGTTATTCTTGTTGCTATATTGAGAAAAAATATCTAAGAATTAAAGAATATTTATTCAATGGGCACTAATAACACACACATATTTACTTAATTCTAAATTATTTTATAGAATAAACAACCGCTTTTATCAAAACTAATGGTATTTTAGAAAAATATATATTTTCTTATATTTAAAAGAAATTTTTTTAATATAAAAATATTTAAAACAAAAATATATAAATGTGAAAAATGAAAGAAAAATAGAAATATAAAAATATCTAAAACGTGTATATTAGTGCAAGTCTATATGTTATTAATACCCTTCAAATAAATTCCTTTCTGGATATTTTTTTTCTCAGTATAGGAACATAATAAAATTGAAAAGAATTAAAAAGAAAAAAAAAACCTTAATATTTTCTCCGTTTTTAATCGTTTAATATCTATAATTAGAATTTACTATAATTATATATGGATAACTATTATTATCAACCATAATAACTCGAATTATAATTTACTGTACAAATTATTGTTTTATACTTTCATAATAAAGATATAAATAATATATTAATAATAATAATTTATAGCATCACAATAAATTAAGCCAGGAGAATATAGCCTGTACAGCGTCGTGCAAGTTCAATGGAATTTGTAGAGCTAACGTCAAACTAAAATTTCGGCTCGGTGTATTACGATATCCGGAGTGCAGACAGACGTAAGGCACGACGTTTACATCCAATCATCGGCCGTGCCGTTCGATCTTTCGCACGGCGGGATTATCACAAAATAATAATCACACACAACGCTGATACACGACAGACTTGTTGCCGATAAAATTCAACAGACTACGAATTTATATAATATTAACAAGTCATATAACGCTAACAAGGGCGATATATATATTCATTAGCGTCCGAAGTAACGAGAGAAAGAGAGAGATGATTTCCGCGAAGCATCGTGTATACAGCAGCGTTGGTGTCTTATTCTCCCTCGTCTCCGGCATAATTCGCCGATATTATCACCCGAGTGACAATTTAATTGCGCCGCGATACGCGCGTTAATACGAGCGATATTAGCGTGTTCGCACGTTCTCGTATTATCGTTCGCGGCGTGGGACAATGACCGTTCATTCCCCGCGATATTCGAAAGTCAAGGGCAAAAATAGGGATCCTCGTGTCGCGTGAAAAAACGCGACGATACGCGAGGAAGGGAACCGGAAGGAAAAAGGAAGAAAAAATAGGGGCAGTAGGAAGGAAGGAAGGAAGGAAGGAAGAGAGAGAGAGAGAGAG
>NW_022639471.1:1833860-1840711 GCF_010583005.1 Odontomachus brunneus
GAGAGAGAGAGAGAGAGAGAGAGAGAGAGAGAGAGAGAGAGAGAGAGAGAGAGAGAGAGAGAGAGCACCCACACACGCCGCAGGTGAGAGGGGCAAAATAGCGAACGGAGAAGAGGTTGGATAGCGGCGGTGAGAAAGGGTGGGTCGGCTAGCTGATGTGGCGATCCTGCGGGAGTGCTTGAACCGTGATCACGTTGTTAACCCACCCATCCCTCATCCCGTCGCGGCCCTCCTTTATCCGCTACGATCGTATGCTCTTTCCAGGCGCATCGCGTCGGTACATATTCGCGTCGTGTACATATACTTATTTATGTGTCCGCCGCCGTCGTTTTTCTCGCTCGACTCGTCGTTTCGCCTCGCACCTGCCCGCAGATGTGGCTCGCCGATCTGCACCTTTCGTGATTCACGCTCGTCTGCGAGATTGACGTGAGGATAGGAAAAAGGAAACAGTGGAACGCAGGAAAATATTCGCGTTAATTCGTACGGCGGAGAGTGAGACAACGTCGTTGTATCATCTTGAACAGGACCAGTGTACGATCCAATGAAGTGTTACACGTATAATTGGTAGTTCACGCTTAGAAGTGTGGCATTGTAATCAGTAAAATCTCGTTAAAAGGGTCAAGTTAGCACCAGTTAGCGACTGTTCCCATTACAGTAAAAGAATTATTTTTATATTTGAAACTGAAAAAACTGAAAAATATTTGGATACACACGATTTGGTTAACATTACCATGTTTTTTACTTGTGTCAAATGCATGTATTATTGAGAAAGCAAAACACTCATAGCAGCAATTAAATTTTTTAGTTACAGTTACCAAACATTTAATTAATCCTATTTTAACTAAATTTGGGCTCGCGTCAAATTTTCGTTTCGATAACAAACATTTTTTTCTGTAACTCTAATGGCTTTTATAAATATAGACAGTATCATTGGATGCAAAGCACACGAAAACTGATAATTCCATCGCCATAAAATTGAATTTAATGGAGCTATGGTTTATAATTTGTACATTAGAAATCTTGCAGCGAAATCTCACTTTTACATTGAGAAAAGTGATTGATTGTATTAACAAAAAGTTTGATTCTAATAAACGAACCAACGCGTTTTGGTTGAAAAAAACGGAATCTCTGATTCTTAAAACCAAATTTTCTTAAGAATCTTAAGAATCATAAATTCTGTGTCGCTCAACCAAAATGGTTTGTTCATTAAAACTAGAGTTCACGTTAACACAAATTGTTTTCACCGTGTTCTAATGAAAATCAGTGAGATACAAGACGGAGGAAAGTGTTTTACTTTGAAAATAAAGTACTTGAAAATTTATTTGTGAGATATAAAGTTTATTCGCAGAAATAAACATCTCACAAATAAATATTTTTCCCTCAGTGTATTAAAATTTTATCTTCTCAATTTCACTTCTACTTAATTCTATTGCGAAATTTTATTCTACTTTAATTTACTTCAATTCTTATTTCTTTCCTACTGAGAGAACCCGTGAATATTCACTTGATTACCGATGAAATAATCCTCTTTTTACTGATGCGGTCAGGAACATTTTCGCCGATTCACTCTAAGAGAGTTAGTGTGCTCGTTCGCTCGTATGGATATTAGTTTCGCGCATGTTGCGATGGGAGGAGCGTGTGTTCTCTTCATCGAGAGCGACGTGTTCATTAGACACGTGCGATCGCGTGTACATTGCTGCAGGGCGCGTACATACGTAACCTCATGTCGGATGGATCTTCCGGCGGACAACGATATTACGATATCAATGCGAATTTCCTTGTCGACGTGGCGTAATACACATCTCTCGTCACCTTCCATTCGAATCGCGCGCGCGTCGGGAGCATACTGCATGACATTTCGGCGTGGAGTCGATGTAAACAAGTCGTTACGCGCGAATCCCACGTCAAACGGGTCGCGGCGACGGCGATAGATACTTGTTTGCGGGTCACCGAGAAGTTCGCGTCGGATTTTCATTTCGGGAAATCGCGAGGCGCGCACAGCCGAGCGTGTGATCCGACGCGACTCGTGCAACGTAGTTCCGCTGCGTTAATCGTCCGAGAAGGGTAACTTGCGATCGGCGAAAGCTTTTCGCAAAGTGCAATCGCTCGTTGCAACGTGGAGAAGAGAGAAGTAACGTAACGGATGATTTATCGAGGTCTTCCCGTAGTTTTCAGTTGACTATCTTACACCCTCAATTTTTTCCCATCGAGATTGCACTCGAAAAATAAAGCAACACTTGAGCTTATGTGACTTTAAACTTGTGTAGAATGAATTCTCTTTGAATGAATATCTTTATCTACAGTTGAAAGGTACATCTCATATATTCTATGGTCTCAGAGATAGAAATTCTATTCTGATCGATTGAAATGTTCACTTGCATGAGTTAAGAATGTACTGAGAGAAATTATTCGATAAGAAATTAATAAACGGATATTTCCGGTCAAAGTATCGAATTTTGAATTTTTATATTTGATCAGTAAACATCCGATGAGAAATATCGGCTCATAATTTTTTGATCGATTTATCTGATGAAATATTATTATGATCGGAAGTATTCCATTAAATTTAATCGGATATCTTGATTGGAAATATCCGTTTATTAATTTTTTATCATATAATTTCTCTCAGTGTGCATTCTAAGTTTGAGTGAAATATTCATGCGATTTCGAATAATTTACTGCTCTTAAAGTGAATTACTTTGAATGATATTCTATTTATCAAATTTAAAGAATAAAGTGACAGCTAAAGCGAACTTTTCACTTATATAAAATGAATTCTCTGCTTTAAATCGCCGAGTGAATATTTTAATTCAAAATTGGAAATTGAATCTGATGTATTCTCTATTGTCTACTATATTGTTTCACAGAAAGAAATTCTATCCGATTTATTGAAGCATTCACTTGATTTTATAGATTAAGAATATATTTTAAATTTGAATGAAATATTTACTTTTGCAATTCAGTAGCGGTATATTTTCACTGTCGAGTGATTTTTAACTCGGGTGAAATTTCACTTAAAAAATTTTAAATTGTAAAGTGACAAGTTACTCGAGGGCTTTTCTCACTCATATATGAATTCTCCACTCAGAACCATTAACGTTCATTCGGATTTAAAAAATAATCTGATGTGCGATAGAAAATTCACTCCAATCGATGAAAACATTCATTCGTATTAAAAATTCACTCAAGGATTAAATAAAACATTCACTTTTGCAATTTCGAATGGCAGTGTTTCCATTATCGCTTCGAGGGAATTTTCACTAGTTTTGCATGAGATTTCACTCGGAAAAATTTCGAGAGTACGTGGAAATGTGAAAATAAACGATGGAATTTCGTCGCGGGTTCAATATTAACGGAATGGTTGACGGGAATGGTGTCGGTGAATTAACAACAGGACGCTACCGAGTGATCGGGAAAATAAATATGTGGAAACGCGATAATAATCGTGTACGAGCTGATCGCTCGCAAATCCGAAAACAGTCCGCTATTAGGTACATTAACTTGCAATGCTCCCAAGGGTTGTAAATGATCGCAATCCTGCTTATGTGGCACGCCGCCGTGTTGCGTGCAACTGTATCGTGTTCTGGTCGGACCGTAGTACGTGTATTCGGTCGGTACGTGATCGTGACAACGCCACGTGTTAATCTCGGCCTGTTATCATTAAGGAAAGCATCCGTGTGGTCACGTAGCGCGCCCTTAACGCCAAAGCCTCCTTTAACACGCACATAACACGTACACGTCATACCCTGCGCCATCAAACACGGATACTCCGGCGATTAGCCTCGACACCTTCGGTCAATCGTGAATATCTACTACTTCACAGTGACAAGAAATCTGTCGCTTTAATTTCGCGAATGTTTAAAAAGAATCGCAGTCACAGCACAAATGATCTAGACACGAGAAATTAGCAAAGATGGATGAATGATCGACAAGCATTGTGAAATCCAGACTTATGAGTAATTGGTCACGTTTTTTATTAATTGTTGTGTTTAATTGACGATCAATATGAGTCAATTCAATATAAGACTGTTTAACTGACAGTTGATTTCAACTAACTCAATTAAAAACTATAATTGAAGGCCGTCAACGAAATATTTTTCGACTGATTTTGTTCGAATCGACCGTCAATTAGTTGAATTGAAACATATTTGTGCAGACCAATTATTAAATTGAGGAGAATTTAATTGACATTTTTACAACTCTGGTGCATATATTTTGTGTTTAATCAATATAGGTAACAGAGACGAAATTTCTGCCCGGATTATTTGTGAAATGTAGCAAGAAAATCTCACTGTGGCGCCCGTGCAGATTAAAGCCATCTACACTTCTTATAAAAATTGAAAAAAAGAACAAACGAATAACCTCGCGGTTATCTAAATTTTCTTGCAGATATTGTTAGAACGCTGCTGCTGTGAATCTCTTCTATGCACCGCAGGCAATTTTTTAATAAGTACAAAAATAACGATGAATTTTAACTGTGACATTCAGAATCTCACTTAGACCGGCAAAGTTTGTTTTCTTTTTTGCGTGAAAAAGCTGCTATCGCGAAGACGCGCGATTTCAACGCATTTGTAACAACGCTCGATTTTTTGGAGCCCGAGTTGGCGTCGCGTCCTTCGTGGATTGCATTTATAAAGGAACTCCTGTCGAGGGGAGACTCAGTGTCGGATTGTTCCTTTTTCCTGAAGAAGGAAACTGAAATGTTTATGAAATGTTCGGGACACGTGCCGTAAGCCAAATTTTGCGGTCACGCCATGAAAACTTGAAAGGAGAAAAAAAATACCACATTCGTAATGACTACTTTATGAGAAACGCGGTGGCGAGAAATGATCGAGGATAACCACGAGAATTTCAGGGCGCCCTGTGAGCGATGATCATTCGACAGCCGAGATATCGAATCCGAATTCGCCTCGGTCGCAGTCGCGTACATGATCTGGTCGTGTGTCTTATACGTGACGTTGCAGCAACGGGGGGTTTACATGCTGGCCGTTATCGCGAGCGAGCTCCAGCAGCTCGTTAAGGGTGACTCACGATAATATTGGCGTCGTCGACCATCTCGGCAAACGTTCGCACGTACCGAGTATTCGGACCTCATACTCACCCCCGGTACTCACCACGTGACCGAGGATACGTGCGGTCGAGGGGCTTCAGTCGCTTCTCCGAACAGCCGGAGTGCGCGCCTGCGATATTCCCGCCTCCGCATATTTGCGCGCGCGACAAAGCGTGGGGCGCGGGGCGTCCTGTGAGACGTGCAGTTTGACACCTCTCTAATGCGTATTATCATGTTAACGGCACGTCGGCCGGTAATAATAGCGGCAAGTCGATCGTTGGCGCGAGCTTACGCGAGATGGACGGCGAAAGCCGAGGAACTTCTCTTCTTTCGACCGCAATAAGAGAGATTGGCCTGCATAAGAGCCGGCGCTTATGCAGGATATATAAAGACAACTCGCGGCGCATCCGCGGGAATGGAGTGAGTAGATGAAATTAATCTAAGCGAAAAGAACCCTTATTTTTAACCCTTAATTTTTCAAACAAACACGTAAAAGAGCGCGACCAAGATGTTTGCCTCCGTTTAGCCGCACTCTTTCGAGATATCAATGAAACATCACAAAAATATTCAAGAATCAATAATTTTTATAAATAAAATGAACAAAAGACTGACTTCGTATTTTCTCAGACATCTAACGAGGACTCCTTTTATTTTCCCTTCAACGCGCGAACTCTTCCTGCGGGAATTTAATAGGAAAATAACAAACTTTTTGCACCAACTTAATATAGTGAATATTATTATTATTATTATGGTGAATATTATTATGAGTAAACATTTCACACAAAAATTTTACAATAGGAAAAAGAGAAGTATCCAAGATATTTTTCACGCATAAACGGGTAATTTGGTAGAAGCTCTTTTCACATGTTTCTTGCGGTTTTAAATCACGTCATTTAACACATGCAAATTATAATTTAATACGTTTAAAGATGACGTGCTTCAAACGGCAAGGAACATGTAAAAAAAAGATTCAGCCAACACACTTGGGTTCGCAGTGAGATCATCATGTCGAAGCCGACCTTTTGTATTTCAAGTATATGACTTTTGGCATTTAATATATATACAATTTATGTATACAATTTTAATATTTTAATATCAAATATTTCCCCTTCCTTTCCTTCGCTCTCTCCGCCACGATTGGCCACGAAATTGCTGAGGTAAAAGACGCATTTTTTCTGAAGTAGCGCGACGGCGACGTCCGCGCGGCTCGCCGAGGCATCATGAAAACTTTATTCGGGAAAACATTCACCCGTTATTCCCCGTAACAACTGACACGTAACAGAATAAACGGTGCAGAGTAAACGGTGTGTATCGGGGTTCCGCTTCCCACGGCGAGGTGGACACCGCCGGATGAAATTTGTGTTGCTGCCGAGAAAAATATGCGCGAGCGCGTTCGGTATCGGGCACCGCGGACGGTTATCGGACCTTTTTAGCGGAAACACGACGATTGCGCGAGTGTTTTATGCGACGACGCTTTATCGTGCGGACAGGACAGATGGACACATTAAAGAGACATTGAACTCTTGTCAATTTCATTTCGAACTATTTATTCGCGCATTAACAGTAGTGGCGATGGCTATTGCGATTTATAGTCTGACAACACATACACACACCTCTATTGTCCGATTTGCGGCGGGGATTAATAAAATACGCGTGTAGAGAGGGGGAGAGAGAGGGAGAAGGAAAGAAGGAAAAGGAGAGAGGAAGAAGAAGAGAGGGAGAAATAGAAACACAGACAGAGAGAGAGATAAAGGCGGGAAAAGAGAGAAAAAAGGAGAGAGAGAGAGAGAGAGAGAGAGAG
>NW_022639471.1:1840804-1850320 GCF_010583005.1 Odontomachus brunneus
GGGGGGGGGGGCGTTATCAGTGACGTTACACAGCACGCATTTTACGTAGGATCGACGTCTGCAATTCGTGCGGCGCATTTGTAGCCAGGCCGTTGCAGTTCGAATCGTTTAATAATACCATCCTGACGATGCGGTCGCCGTCGTTGTCAGTCGCCGCCGCAGGATGGCGAATCGACGGTGCGTGCTGCACGCAAACGCGACTGGAATGCGATTTATGCGCGTCCGTAAGCGGAGAGGCTTATAGATATCCGCGATCGATCCCGCGCACAGAGACGCTCGGCCGTAGCGGCTGCGGATTACTAGACGACACTGTATATGCGTATACGGTTATAACAAAGTACTCGCGCACGTTTCGAATCGGCGTAATTCCGCGTTATTATTCTAGCCGGCAACGCGCGCGTCATTGTCGAGCGATGAGCGGCGAATGACGCGGAATAATAAACGGACTTGTATAGTCTGTGATCGCACATGCACACACATGTATCGCCAGCAGGCGCGCGGAATATAATTGCGGAAAAACGCGTGTTATCAGGTATAATTATCCGATCGTCGCGTTACAGCGGGATAATGAGAGGACGGACCCGTCTACGTTATTTCTGCGGCGTTATTTCGCGCGCGTGAAATAAAATACCGCGCGCGGTATTATTCGTTGAATTATGCAATGTTTAACGTGTCTCGTGCGAGTCGCCAGTGCTTCAACCTAAATACTTTCAATTTAAGCAGTGATATTTTGGCTGTAAAGCGAAACACGATCGTGAAACACTCTTGTAAATATTGTGGCATGTATTATTTAACAAATATAACAATGTAGCTAAAGATAACGCGGCGCATTGCTGACATACGTTATATAAAAGTCACATGAAATTGGCCCAGCACGAAACATGTTAGTTAATACATGCAATGTAGAAGAAGAATATACTGAAATTCAAAATGTAAGATATTTTCTCTAAAAAATTAAAACTTTTTTCAAAAAGTCAGAAAGTGAGACTGTGGAAAGTTGTTATAGTGCCGAAATCCGAATACTAAGACAACGTCCCGAAATATTTTTTATTGAAACTAATTTTTTGTGCCTACAATGATTGGCATTGATATTTTTACTGGAATATTGAAATTGTATTGTTGTACAGTCGACTGTACCGGTGTCTACTCATTTGAGCACCGCAAGAGTGTAATTATAAATATAGGGAGAGAATACTGCAGTTTTTTTATAGTAATTCTTTTCAATTTTGCTAGGTTTCCATTAGTGCAGGAATAGACTGTCAGTAAGTCTATCTTGCTAAAGAACATAGTAAAATTTTAATAGTATATGTTAGTTCTTATGATAGAAATAAAAATAAAGTATATATATAAAATGAAAGAATTGTCAATTGTCAGAATAATCTATTCTCTATAATCTATAACTATCTATTCTATCTATTCTATCTATAACTATCTGTTCTTCTATAGTCGATCTATTCCTCAGTTATAACATTCTATAGTAATTTTGTATCATAAAATTATCTTTATGCAGGTATCAATACACCTATGTATATTACTCTTTAGAGATAATAGATTCTGCTCAAAACACTTGTATACTAATTGAAAGTTATATTTCGGGATATTGTCTCGATGTTCGCATGACCGCCTCATTACGATTAAAGTAACTAATTGCACCCGAAGTATCGTTTGCACGGCCAATAAAGTGATTGCCGACGAATTACATTTATTCATCGCATGTCCACTGAATCAATCATTATTTAAATTTTTTTCCACAATCAACCGAAGTCAATGTATTGACTTGGCGAGCAAGATGTGTTTGCTATTGAATTCTCACAGGAAGTTTTGGCACTAAAAGGAAAGTAGAAAGTCCTCGTTAAATGTCTGAAAAATACCGAGTCGACGTTATTATTCATTTCACTCGTCAAAGTGATTAATCTCCTGACATTGGATCATTTCGCTTTTCGTTTTTTTCTGTCTATGCTTGACAATCACGACAAGCCTTCAGCGTCAAACCAACGTTAAAGCGTGCGGAACTCGCGCGAGCCTCAACGAACGATGATTACCCCCGCTGGATAATATATGACATGACGTCGCGTGCGATTTCGCGGGCTGAATTAATTACCGCGCAATTATTTTTCGGCGCTCCGCTAATGGCTCTTAATCCGTACGCTTGTACGTCGCGCGTCCCGCTCAGCCGAGAGCTACGCGCGCGCGCCCATCGCACTTGCACGTGGCTGCGCGGTTGCGTTACGTGTGAGCAAGATAAATTAAGGAAAAGTAGATTATCCGCCACGCTGGATATATACCTCCCTCCTCTTCTTCCTGCCCAACTCCCGGGTGCGTTCGTGCATCGTATATCTATCATTCGCAAACGGTCCCGGCGACTCGGTGTCGTGATATTTCAGACCTTAGAGCTTCATATCCGCTGGAGCGTGTATCGTACGTAGAATATCTAACTGTGCACCACAAATCCAAGTGTGTTGCCTTAGCTGAATCCCCTTTTACACATTTCTTCCCACTTCTACGCGTCATTTAATGCGCTTGAACGTATTAAATCGCAATTTACTCTCTCTTAAACGTGTCGAGTGACGTGACTAAGGGTCGGTCGTTCCAACTTCTTGATAATTTAACTGGTAATTAAATCATGTATCTGTCTTTATCTAAGTTAAAGGAAAAACAAGAACAGAGACATATGATTTAACTATCAGTTAACTTACCAAGAAGTTGGAACAACCGGCTCTTAAAACGGTACAAGTCGAGAGAGGCAGGAGGAGAGAGAGGAATAGGAGAATGAGAAAGAGGAAAGGGGAGCTTTAGCCAAATTACACACGCTTATGCGTTTAAAAATAATAGTTGAATTTGCAGTGTAGCGGCGGCGGCAGTCAGAAGCATGTTGGTAGCAGACGAGGCGACTATGTCTGTCTTAATCAGATTACGGACTTAGGCGAACGCCGCATTTTATTAAGTACGTAGATTTGTTACGCAACGAGTGGGTGGCACACAAAGGAGCTTTTAACTCGCTCGGATGATTCATTAACGTCCCGCGTCTGGAAGAAGGCGCTTTCAAGAAGATGCTTACGGGGCATTCCGCGTGGAAGATTTCTGAAGATTTAATTGGGACGCAGTCTGATTTCCCAAAATAATTCTTGCCCTACATAGAAAATTGCTTAGACTCTAATTAAATTAATTGCGATCCAGCTCGATTCCCTAATTGTGAGTTCTGTTTAGAAGTGTAATGTTTCAAACATGCGATCTTCTAAGCGGAAAATTCAAAGTTTTTCCATTTTTTCTTATCTACATTTTGATTTAGAATTGAACAAAATACACATATGTTAACTTTCCAAACAATTTCAATATTCAATAAAATATTGAAAATGTTTGAAAAATATTTTATTTTTTATTCTCTACTGAATGTGTGTGGAATATTTAGATAGGTAAGTGAACATAAATTTGGTAGCAATTCCATGCTGGTCAATTTGTAAGGGTTATGTTCATTCTGAATGATTCATACGTCATTCATATTTTTCTCACACAGAATGACAAAATAGAAATACAAAATAGAAATGACAAAAAAAAGAAAAACACGAAAACAGCAATTCAAATTTTCTCAAAATAACGTGTCATACAAAATGTAACTTGACAATTTATTAAAAGTGTAACTTTTAAAAGTGTAACTTTTAATAAATTTCTTGCTACATTAATACACAACAAAAACCTTACATTATTATATGATTGCATAATTTAACGATTTATTCGACATAGTATGTTTGCCTCATAAAGGTAATTAAAAAATTTTATAGTTTTCGTTATCGATTGTCTCGCGTGATAACCAAGTATATCCGAATGATTAATATAAATCAGGAATTTGCTTTTGATACTATAAAAATATTCCAACTGAAAAAAACGCGAGTTCACATTTATTTGTGTTTTGATTTTAGACACACTAAAAAAAGGATTTTGTTGTCGAAAATTTGGTTAAAATAGCATCAATCAAATGTTTCACAATTACAATAAAAATTTAATTGTTACTTGTGTTTTGCTCTTACCAATACATTCTATAAGTTGATATAAGTAAAAAAATATGATAATGACATTCAAGTCATGTACCAAATACTTAAATACCAAGTACAAAATTAATTTTTTTCAGTGCAGAGAATCCATGTTTAAGGTGAGAAAAAGATTTTTGATTGATATCATAGTGAAGGACTACTAGTTTGGGGCAAAGAGTGTGACTAAATGCCATGGCGTTTCGCTCCTTTCTTAAAAACTTTGAATATTCCAATTAACGATGCACCAATTTGGAACTTACGTTGAGCAGATTAAAAATACAAAATATTATTCTTGTAGTCGTTCTGGGGATAAACGATTTAAGAGGTTGCAATCTCTCAATAAACTCAATAGTCTCAATAATTTCAACAGACAACTATACAAACGCGTGGCGTGAACTTTGTGTATTATCAGAGAATAACACAAAAATAATATTGAAATTTTATATTCTTATATAATCTATTCGTCCTAAGCTTCAAGTCGATGTATTTATTGGAGTAGCCAAAGTTTCATAAAATCCTTTACAAAAAGAGGATCGAAACTTGGTTAAAATGTGCTCTTGGATATTCTAACCGGACTCTATGCTACGCCTGGGAAAATCTGGAAAAATATCTGTGCGGAATACGCGTTCCGTCGCTCTTTTTCGTTACACCGGCGGAGGCCGAAATGTCCGCTGCCGCGCCAGTCGCGCGATCACAAATGTAACACTCCGGCTTATTACACTGCATGTTGCATATTATACTGATTACATTAGACTCCGGGGAGCCTTGAAACGAGTCTGGCCGCGTGGTCGTGCGACGTCGCGTGTCCACGACGCGATTTAATGCCGCGCGTTATGCTACGTAAATCGTTAAGGGCGTGAGGGCGGGAGATGGGGAATAAATAAGTTTCCGAGAGAAATGTTGAAGCACAGTGGCGAAAGTCAATTACGCCGCTCGCAAAAATGTAAATGTTTATCCTCTCAATCATGGAAATGCGCCGCTCTGCCCGCGGCGCGACGTTTAACGGCCGCGTTTCGCCGTCCGCAATTGCCGCGGCCGTACTTAAAACCGTTAATGAAATCAGAATGCGGCGCGCGAACGGCGCGAACGACGACGACGTTTTCCGCGAGCGTTAAAGCCGACGGTGCGTCGTGAACAAAAATCCCTTCTCGCGAGGCCATCCCTTTCGTGTCGCCTTTCGTGGCGTTCATTTTCGCCACGGTAATGCACCATGTATAACGGTGTATCTCCGGCTCGGAGATCATATCGCCGCAGAGACGTCAAGATTTATCCATTCGCGGCATGTGAAAGCCGGCCCGCTATTGTGGCGCGATGGCAGTTCGCGTTACGCACGTCAGTATTAATTATTTTTGCCGACGATTCACCAGCACCACCGCCGCCGCCGCTGTGTGTCGAGAGATCCGTATTGCGCAAAAACAGCAATTCATTCCTCTGCGGAAAGACGACTTGCCGCTGTTTACGCGATAACGTTTGTTATGTGATAAAAGAACATGCGCTGCGTTGAACACACGGATTTAATACTTTATCAAACCGCGCGAGAGACAAGAGTCCCTCCTCTCCCTTCGTTTCTTCTCCTCGTTTGTATAAGCCCACGCGTTGTCAGAGGAGATTTTAAAGGAGCTTGCACATTCTGTGCTTCTCGCGACTAACAAGGAACGGCTTGCCGATCGATAGAGGAATGACAGACTATTGAAAATCTGATACTTGTTGTAGAAAAGGCCGTCAGGTTGGTACTTGAGAATAGTTTATGTTACCCCCGTTACCTATCAGCGTCACCATAGGGAGTTTTTGAAAGGTTTTGAAGTCGCGAAAAAAAATGCCACTTCGTACATTTTTCCAATGTTTCAGCTTGTATATTTCCCAGTGTAATTCCCCGAGAAAAAGTGATTACATAAAATTACACAGGGCGTTACGGTATCCATTATTTTTTTGCCAGTTCAATGATCGGGCAGGAAAACATTCTAGATGCAATGAATCTGTTTTTTTTTTTAAACGATATTAAGGTACAATAATAAAAACTTTGAAAACGTTCTTTCTCGTAAAAAAAAACAAAACTATTTTCTCTTTATTAAATAACACGATGTCTCTTTTAATTCATAGTATTGTAAAATGAATAAAAATAAATTCAATATTAATTCATGTTATTTTTACTAACGTTTAGCAGTGGAAATACAGACAGAAGATATGATAATATTTGGAATATAATGTAATGAATAATGTTAGGTGCTCAGGATATGTTTAAAATATGTAATCGATTTCCTCTGCAACATAAAGAGCTTTGCCTTTTGTAATAGCATTTTATATATCGTATCAATTAGGATGTTCTGATCTGTATTTCTATGTGCTATATATGTGTGTAATAAATTCTTCATTATTATTTTGCTGTGATTTTTCTTGCTGTAATGTAGTAAAAAAATAACGTTATAAAAAAGAAAAAATAACGTTATGAGTTATTATTAAACTTGAGTTTTATTCTCTTTACAACACTACAAATAAAAAAAAGGTTCTGTTTAAAAAAGTACAGGTCACCTTGACGTTTTTACAGAAAGTTTTCAAAATTTTTATTATTGCTTTTTATTGCCATTTAAGGTTGATTAATTGCATTTATCAATATCTAATATCAAATTTTATGTATGATCATCTTTTCTCAAATTGTGTAACTGTTCCAATGTTTAAGCGTGTAATAAACCTAGAGGACTGTGCCTTTAGATTTGACTGTGCATTTTTATTTTCTAACAATAATCTTTTATTTTAGTTACGCGTCTTGTCAAAAACCATCAAAATCTGTCAAAAACTGCAAGACAGGCTCTGAAAACGTAAAAATAAGCAATTCTTTCAGAATCTCAGGATCTCAATATGATTGATACATCAATGGTATTTTCCCTTGGATTCATGCGCGATATCTTCAGTTGAGCGACGCAAGTTCTGAGTTTCAAGAAAAGGAAATGTCCAGCGGGTGAATTAAGAATTAAAAAAATAACGTCGTTCTCGCTAACGAAGGGAGTTCTCTCTTTCGTCGCGCCGCGTCCACGGTTCATCGCTGCTGAAAGCGGCGATATATTAATTTTCTTCAAGTATTAACAGACGCGCCACTGTCTCTTTCTCCCTTCGTTCGCTCTTCGCCGGTGACGCTCTGGGTCGCTTCGCGTCGACCGCGTTTCTTTCTTCCGTTCCAGCTGTCTCGTCTCATTTCGTCTCGTTTCCTCTCGCGAGCGCCTCTCGATCCTCTATTAAGTCGAGAAATTAAATTACCGAAATTACAGCCCAAGGCAGCGCGTGCGCGAGGGCTGTCAGGTGGAAAATCGGCGAGATGGCCATCTGCTGTCATCACCGTCGACTCTTCGTCGGCTCGACCGAGGAAGAGAGAAGGAGAGAGAGAGAGAGAGAGAGAAAGACAGGAAGACAGGACTGTTCGTCTCGCTTCTTCCCTGTTGGACGCGCGGCGGCACCAACGAGATTAAGATTTCGTTACTTCGCGTTAGCCCGTGTAATTTTCCCGAGCACGGGCGCCTCGCTACCGCACCGGCTGCTACCGATATCTCCTCAGGACAGGATTAATACGCAGAGTTTCGCTCAGGTACGGGAGGCCTTCGCGCGTGTCCTCGCTCGCTGAACGTTCTGCATGACGCTCTACTGGCGTCTGCCACCGCGAATAAATCGATTCTCACGGTCTCGCGACACCCACGTCCGAACTCCCGTTCTCAAATTGGGATGTCGAGAGCAGCAGGAAAAATTAGATGGGCGTGCGTTGCAAAAAAAAATATACCGAGATTTAGAAAGTGGGAAAAATCTCCCAAGTTGTAATCTGAACTATCCGAAATATACCGAGATAATTTCGTGAGATACAATTTTAACATATTAGAATTGTTTCCTTCGGTATCTATTGATTCGAATACAAAATTGTGTTTAAATAGGTATTAAATATTAATATTGATAGTAAATATTAATATGCGTGATAGTAAATATTAATAGAACGATTGTATGCTTCGGGGAAATTGTATTTCGGAGTATTGTCTTTCTTTTTCTCTCTTTTGGTGTATTTAGACCGTGTTACTACGATTTTCCAGGAAATTGCTTCAGTTTCTGAATATCAAGATCTTAATTTTTCGGACCAATGCATTTCCACTAAAAATAATCCGCACAGACGCTGGAAAAGGATCAGCGAAAGAAGCTGGGATGTGGCCATGGCAGTTGAGACGTTTCTTTGAGATAGGGACAGCTAATTTCGCTGCTTTAACTAACGTTTGAATCAACTGCTGACATTCAGCTGATAGTACTAAGTTATTTTTTTTTGTATGTATCTCGCGCTCTGTACAGACGTTTTCTCGCGATACAAAGTCGCAGTTGCAGAGCGCAGGTGGAGATGTCGTCTGTGATAGAAATTCGCGGCAGCGCGTAACCAGTGTGGATGTGTGCGTGTGTGTATTTGTATACAAGGTGTCTGACACGAGACGGTCAAAAACACGCAGGTAGATTAGACCAAATTGAGCAAAAAATTTCTCTACCATTTTTCAAATAGCCACAAAAATTTCGAGACTCTATTACAAAGAGCGAGAATCTCATAACGTTCTGATGCGTTAATCTCTTTTCGTTAGTATCTCGAAATTTTATGTGTTTGAAAAACGGTGGAGAAACTTTTTTGTTAAGTTTTTTTAATCTATATACAGGGTGTCCGGTAACTAATCGAGCAACCGCCGTGTATGGGTAGAACAGGTCAAAATAATCATAAAAGTTATATATTATTTTAAAATTTTCTCAATATTTATTCCGTAATTAATTAAAATGTATAAACGAATGAGAAGCGGTAGGACAGGCTCTGTGTGTAAAAGAAATGGCTTACTTCTTAGTAACGATGAGTAAACAGCTGATTTCGAGGCGGAGTAACGAACGACACGTATACGTTAAGCTGGCCACACACACTTTCCGTAACAGTAATTGTAAGACGTAACGTAAGAATTGACCAATCATGTTGAGAATCGTCGAATTGTAAGGTCGCCATTTTTGTGGCGACCTTGCTCGCTCGTAATTGGTCAATTCTTACGTTACGTCTTACGGTTACTGTTATAGAAAGTATGTGGCCAGCTTTACTCCGCCTCGAAATCATGTTTACTCTTACTTGTTACTGTTTACTCATCGTTACTAAGAAATAAGCCATTTCTTTTACACACAGAGCCTGTCCTATCGCTTCTCGTGAGCTCATTCGTTTATATATTTTAATTAATTACGGAATAAATATTGAAAAAATTTTAAAATGGTATATAACTTTTATGATTATTTTGATCCGTTCTACCCGTACACGGCGGTTGCTCGATCAATTATCGGGCACCCTGTATACGTACATACGTGCTTCTGACGATCTCGTGTCAGACACCCTGTATATGTACGTATGTAGGCTCGAATGTTTGTTTCAGCGAAGTGGCTAAAGAGAAAGAGAGAAAGAGAGAGAGAGAGAGAGAGAGAGAGAGAGAGAGAGAGAAAGAGAGAGAGA
>NW_022639471.1:1850612-1861092 GCF_010583005.1 Odontomachus brunneus
AGAGAGAGAGAGAGAGAGAGGGGGGGGGCGGGGAAAGAGAAGAATTCACCTAGGAGCGTAGGATTACAAAGGTGCGCGAGCAAACGTGGCATGCATGGGCACATGAATAGTCAGTTGTATTGTAGATAGCACGACTGAATTTTTTATAAGGCACGTTAGGTGCTCGACGCTGTCTACGGTTTCTTTCACTCGCGACGACCACTCTGAAAGTCGTCCACTGCGAAATTGAACAACTCATCAACGATATCGTCCCGCATGGAGGAAACATTGCAACACTAACGTTGTCTCCGTGCATTCGACGTGAGGAGATAAGCGAATTCTACATTCCCAATTCCCAAAGTAGTCACTGTAATAATCTACATTGCCCCTCGACACGTGAAGATACTCTCCAAATTTCTTGAAGTGAAATTCTACTTGAAAGGCAGAATGATCACCGAACTTCAGTGAGTCACGCAAACTCAAGTGGTTATTCATTCATATAGGGTGAATTCACGGGAAACTTGCGATTGAAAAAGAACATTCACGTTGTGTATCTTTACTTGGTGTAATAAGACGGAAATATATTTGCTATACTCTAAATTTTTTGAAATCTCACTTGGAAAGTATAGTGTGTATAAAGTAAATCACTCGAATTCGAGTGATTCTTTTCACTCGTACAAAATAAATTCTCCACTCTGAATTATCGAGTAAATAGTTTCACTCGAAATTGAAGAGTGAATGCGATGTGTTTCACCGTCACAGAAACACTGCTTATAATCGATTGAAACATTCCCTCACATGGAGTCAGAATCAATCCTAAGCTGCAGTGAAACATTCATTCTTATTATTCCGAGTGGCAAGATTTTCACTACTCTTTGGATGAAAATAATGCCACTTTCCACTCGTTTGAGATTCCACTCCAAGAAATTTCAAGAGAGAGAAAAGAATACTGCAAATCATAACTAATTAACATTAACGCGTGATTATATCCGACGTACGCGTTGATTTCCCTTTTCCATTTAATTCGACAAGTCAGTATTTCCACCTTCGTTTGGCATTCTCGTCACCAATCTTCTGCACGCGTTGCGCATTTGCCCATCGTTCTGTTTGAGCATAGTCGCGCTGACTGACGTCGGGTCAGCGCGAATACAGTTAGAAGAATCTCACCTCGCGAAAATGCTATCTTCCGTTTTTGCAGAGCGGCCGGGCGTGAGAGGTCGAGAGATGTGCATTTGCATTAAAATGCTCGTAGCCACTGAGCCACGTAGTCGCCGTCTACGGTCGGATTTTCACACGTACGCATTCAAAGGGGACTCTACGATTGTAAGAGACTCGCTGTTTTAAAACAGCTAAGTCCGCCGGCGTTGGCCGCATTTGGGAGAGCTCTTCCGCCATATAGCTCTGTGTGCGCATTAATTATATTTCATCTCTACCAAATTATGCACGCTGAGATAAGATCGTAATATAAGGGGGAAAGAAGAGGCAGGAACGAAGAAAGAAAAACAGCGAGACAAGGGCGCTTAAAAACGTGAGAGAAATTACGCGGGTTAGCAGGCCAAGTTTTGAAAATTGGTAAATATTAATCGGCTGTGAATGTTAGGTTAGTTAATACGAAAATTACGTATTCATCGCCGACGTCGGAATCGTCGACAGGCGAGAGAGAACGCGCGCGTAAGAATTTTTTCCATTAACAATTCCGCCTCCCGAAATTCGCGCAGCCAATTGCGGACGTTGCGCCGCACCTTTCGGCGCGCGGCGCCTGGTGAACAATACGACGAAATTGTATTTTTCCATTTTCGTGCGAAATGATTGCCATTGTTCGCCGTTCGTGTGTATCGACCGAATTCTATTTATACCGGGAACCGGTTAAACCGTTTCTCGTTCTTGCGCGACCACAGAACTTTTGACGACAACCTTCTTTCTCTCTCTCTCTGCTCGTACATTATCAAATTTCAATTAAAATCGCCACTATGGCGCTTCCGATTTTTCAGCCGGAAGACGCGATAACGGCCTCGCACGGTTCTCGCACACTAACGAAGAAGAAGGGAGTTTATCTCTATTAGAGCGGCGCTCATCGAGGACGGGATACACGAATCACTTCATTTTTCAGAGCACCGACCAAGCTAGCTCCGCCAGCTCGCCGGTTTCGTCCGTTAACACGAGCGGCGACGCCGCTGACGCGCCGTTATCAAAAGCCACCGGGTAAGAAATCCACGTTAAAGCGAGAACGTCGGGGCTGCGGCGTAGGACGATGTGGGGGTGGCTCAGGCACCAGCGCGGCGACTCGCGGCGACGGCAGCCAGGTCAGGACGAAGAAGAGAACGACAGCAGCGAGAAAAGCAGGCGGTTGGAGGAGGAAGAGAAGGAGCTGGACGAAGAAGAAGGGGAGGTGGAAAAGGCAAAAGACGTTTAATGCCCGCCATCGATAATGTCGTCTGAGCCCAGGCACCAGGGAGTACGCAGTTAAGGAGCGAATGAGGTAGGGAAGAGCTCCGTCGGCGAAGCGAGAGAGAAAAGCTGGGTCGCGGAGGGAAGAAGCGACAAGTGAGTGACAAAGAGGCAACAGCGGGGAACAAGGTGGTGGTGGAGGAGGAGGAGAAAGAACGATCGGCGGTGGAATGGGAGGCCGAAGGCGGCAAGAGGGAAGATGGGAGAGAGGGGTAGGGGGATGACACGAACTAATAGCAGTCGAACGATTAAAACTAACGATCCCGTTGCGTCGCCTAGTTCATCCCCGTGCTTGTCCCCTCGACCAGGATTAACTGCCGGATGACGAGCGATCCGGCCAAATGAAAATACGGCGCTACCATCCGGGCCGCCTTCCATCTTCGTCCGGCGCACTAATTGGCGCCCCGACCTCATCGTTTCTTCGCGAATCGACTTTGGAATTGTCGCCCCCGTGGGAGTAGTCCGGCCGCGCCGTACGTGCGCCGTACTACTGGCGAACGCCGCGTGCCCGCCGCGCGATAGCCCGTCCGCTTCCACTTCCGCGAGAACGTTCGACTGGAACCGCGTTCCTACGCGCGCTCGACTTCCCAACTCTCGCGTCGGCGAAATTATCGTGCAGATATTCGCGAGAGCGAGGGATTTTTCCGACGCGACTTGGTAGCGTTATGCTTGGACGAGAGTTAACATTCCTCGACTTGACCTTCGACTTTACTCGACAGAAATCGTCTCTTCATCTTCCAGATAGACTTGCATAATTATCGCGACGTGAGACATTCGTGATGGAGACTTACGGTTCTTCTAATTAAACACGGAGAGGATTTTACAGTAAGAATTACTGTATTTTGCAATCGAGAGAAATAGATCGACATTCTGCATTCTAATTTATTATCTTTTTATCTCTTATATTTGTATTTTCAAGAATAATAGAATTGACAGAAGGGGGACATTAGGGATTAATACTGCTCTGAAATATGCTACTAAAAAATTCCAGTGAAATTTACTATCCTTCCTTAGCAAGATAGACTTTACTGAGAGACTTTACTGAGAATCTATTCCTGCTAGAATCTATTCCTACTAGAAACGCAGTAAATTTGAAATAAATTTATGTGAAGTGAAAGAAAATTATATAAAAATATCCTCTCCAAATATTTATGAAGCAAATATACCATATTGAATTAAATTGAAATTATTTCATCAAAAGACAGGAGTGTCAGATTAGATTGCAAAATATTTGTTGTGTCTGTCAAATAAAATTGAAAACGACTCTCCAATTTCGAAGAATTTATTGTCACATAAAACGAGTAACATTGATTCGCTATTTTTGCAGAAAATCAAACAAATATTTCTCTTCTTTGTTCCATTTGATATCCGAATACGAGAATTTAATAAAAAAATTTCAAATCTCTCGCACCAAATTAATGCATGAAAATGCTTTGTACAAGCACACAGATAAGTGTTCTCGCGTGTAATCACTTTCCACACTGGCTAACGCTGTACAGCGAATGCCTGTGATACTGAAAGGGTTAACGAACAAGTGCTCTACGTAACCAGCACTTGCTGGTTGCACCTCGCACGGTAGCTATACGTTGCCGCTTCCAGTTATTAAATTAAAAATGACGCGCGATCTGCCAATCTATTGCTGCAGTTCGCGAATTTTTATTGTCGTGCGATGTAAACGCTCGGTTTTGGCGAGTCGTTTTTACTCCACGCTTCTGTCTCGCACGTTTTCGCTTATACTACTTGCGCATGGACCGACCTGGATCGACGTTCTCCACTGCGGTATGAAACCTCGCAGTAACCTGAAGTGATACCTCGCTTGCGGTTATGCAGCCAATGGCAGTGAACATAAAAATTTCACGCGGTCCATCGGAATTAGACGCGAGATCTATCTAGGGCAGTGCGGGATCCACGAGATATTCTCGCGATATGACAAAAATGCTGCCTACACTTCGCGAGGAAATGGAGTCCGCGCTTTCGGGATGAGCAGCTATCGCTTCTCGCTAATGCTATCGCCAACGAGCCAGTTCGGAGGTTCGCGCGGACATCAATTCTTTCGATACCTCGGAAATTTACGCTCGCGAAACTCTTCTCCCGGTTCCGGAAAGTGCTTTGTGCGCGCGTTTGATCCTAGGCTGCTTTCCGGGACGATAAAGATACCGGACGGGTCATCTATCGGGATGAGATTGCGCACTATATTATCCTCATACTTACTCTTCATACTTTTCAAATCGTATACTCTCTTTCGACCCTCTCTCTTCCTCCCTCTCTCCCTCCCACCTTTCCTTCCTTCCTTCCTTTATATCGAAGACGCTTTGTTCGCGATATGGAGTGCAGGTTTCACGTATTTTATGAACATCACGTGATACATGCGAACGTCGGCAGCTTAATCTCCCTAACACCATCTTCTTCACTCGTCAAAGAGAAAATACTATCCGAACGAGAACGAAAAGGTACGAAAAAGTGGATCTCTCGAGAGGCGAAAAATTCAAATGTCGAAATTTGAAAATTGCAGAGAAACATCTTGAAAAGTCAGAAGAAAAATATTCTATATTTTTCGTTAGAATTCGGTAAGAGTTTTCACTTAGAACATGGATCTACAAAAAATACTCAGCACCTTGAAAGTATAATTTTTTTTAGATTTTTTAAAAATATTTTACTTCTGGTTTTAAACCATATACAAGATTCCGCTAAAAAAATATTACCTTTTTATGTGCAAAATCCGAATGCTGAAACAATATCCTGAAATACCATTTTCTCGAAATATACTCTTAAAATTTTTTGGAGTGGTATTTCAAAACAAATGAAAGTTGTGATATTTTTGCTGGAAACGATAGTAAAAAGAAAGAGAGTAAAAAATATATGTATATATATATAATTTTATCCTTCACGGGAAGAATCATGTTATATATGGCCTCAAGAGGATTCTTCCAAAACCAAGAGAGAAAAACATTTTATAATAATATTCTTAGAGTTAGAAGAATTTTGTCTACAAGTCTTGTTCTTAATGAAAACTTCTCCTAATGAGAGGATGCTTTACTACATCACATATTCCTCTTAATTCAAAAAGAAAAGAAGAATTAAAACAGTATCTATTACAATAAAAGAAAAATATCTAGGAAATAAAATATTTATTCGCTGGGCATTAATAACATATTTACTTATATTAATATAAAATATTTTTCAAATAAGAAAATGGATACAAATTTAAAAAGAGCAGATAAGAATTAACGCCAGTGACAGGGCGGAGTAACAATATATTCATAAATGAACAAAAGTAAATCGCAAAAATTCGTAGACGTTTCAGTCCTGGTTTTGGACCCTCTTCAGTATATTAAATTAAAATAATTACAACCGTTAAATTACAATTTACAAATTAGTTAAAAATCCGTTATCTCGCAGGCGCCAATAAATACCATACGACTGCTACCTTAAATAAGATGGACACAATCAGTTCCACTAATTAAAGTCAACAATGTCAAACTTACCAAACAGACGCAAATCGAATAGAACGGCGGCCGCAGACACAACGGAAGCCATACGACGCAAAAGCAAGACGATCGCAAACAGGCAACATTAATCGGACCGCGTTATATATTAACCAATCGCGAAAGTACGAAGCACAGCCAAGCAATCGAAAAGATCAAACAAAGAAAATAAATAAATAAATAATCATATCTAGGCAAGTCTCTCAATTATAGGTAAATAATCCTTGTTCAAGCCCTCTATGTCCTCACATAGATTAATTCCGTTTTTATGTCTTTTTATGAAAAACATCTCAGAAATGCAACGCTTAAAGAAGGATTCCTCTATATCTAAAATCTCAACTGAGTTCCAATCGAACTCATGTCCCAATAACCGGTGTTGTGAAATAACTGACGTATTTGTATAATAATATAATAATTGATTCCGGTGTTCCTTAATACGGGTACCCAGTTGACCGTCTGACCGACATACGAAACATCACAATTGCGGCAACTTATTCTGTATACCACACTACTATGAGATTCTTTGAGTAACAAATCTTTGTGAGGTTTAATGAAACTATGTAAACTGTGGACCTCTAAAAAGGCAGTCCTAAGGTTCAATTCTTTTAAACTATGTCCGAGATTGTCAGAAATCTTACGGATATAAGGAAAAATAATAAAATGTTTATCTATATTATTATCTGAATTTGTTGAATCACTATGTTTAACGGTAGTAATTATTTTAATTTGATATACTGAAGAGAGTCCAAAACCAGGACCGAAACGTCTACGAATTTTTGCGATTTACTTTTGTTCATTTATGAATATATTGTTACTCCGCCCTGTCACTGGCGTTAACTCTTATTTGCCCTTTTAACTTTATATTGCTTGTATTAAAGAAAATAGATATTTTCTTAAAACTTTCTGAAAAATTTTTTTCACGAAAAGCAATTGTTTATCCTATTCAAATAAAAGAATTTGGATTTAAGTAAATATGTTATTAATACCTTTTATATATATATAAAATCAAATAAATGTTTTTATTTTTTTAATATTTTTTTCTCAGTGTAGATTTCAGACTAATAGTCCACTTTATTAGAAAAGGAATACTCTTTTGGTAAGAGTTTTCGCTTAGGATATGAGATTACAGAAATTAACATCTTGTAAATAGAGTTTATTTTCTTTTTGGAATATTTTCCTTTTAGTTTTAGAAGAATCCTCTCGAAGCCCACACCTAAGAGGATCACGCTAAGAATGAGGTCATATCTGTTTGGGTGTGACTTTTCAGAGTAAATCGACCTACTTCTCGAATATCGGTAAATCTTTTCCGAGACAACGCATGCCGACCAATCGATCGTCTAATCAATGCACGAGACGTGAAGATTCTCAACGCGACATTTTCCCGGCGATAGGCCCGTCTAAGCAACATCTTCACGCGAGAGATCCTCGCCGAATCCGTCAATATCAGGATTTATGGAGGTTTCGCTGGCAGGGGGAGGGAGGCAGCGGGAGGGAGGCAGCGGGGAGATGCAGGTAATTCGACGCAGAAACGTATTTCGTCCGTCGACGACACTATGAATGCGCGTTTCCTGGACCAATCCCGCGCGACGATAGAGCCGCGCGAAATAGGTAATCCATCAGGAAACGACATCGGTAAGACTCCGGTATACACACACTTATACATCACACGCACTCTTCGCTCTTTCTTTTTCTTCTTTCGTTCTCTCGCCGTGCGGACGAAGGAGAACTCGAGGAGAAACAGAATGAGCGAGTGAGTGAGTGAGTGCAGGACGACGCGACCGGGAAAGGAAGCGACGAGGAAGCCAGGACAATACCCACGAAGTTCCCATCGTGACCAGCATTTTCGATTCGTCGCATAATTCATTTTTTCTTTCCCAACGCCAACCACGACTCCGTCGTCCCGCGCGCTCTTTCGTTATCGGTACCACTTGCTCGGTCCTCTCTTTCTTTTTTTTCTTCCTTTTCCCTGTCACGGCCTTCCAGGACACGCTTCCACTCGTTTTCGGAGTATTGATCGATCGCGCGCGTTTTGCGGGCAAGTTCGCGGACCGATAGGGGACAGGCGGTGGACTAGCGATTTAAAAGAGCTAGCGCGCCTTAGAAATGAAAGTTTCGTTGGATCGTCTCTTTAATATCGCGAGAAGTTTCGTTAAAAGTCTCTTTTGTGCTTTCCCGCTGTGCTTAATGATTATTATAACGTTCCACACACAAGTCTGCCCGCTTCAAGGATAACCAAGCCGCGGGCGAATTAACGCAATTATATTTTTCTTTGCTCACTCTCGCGTTTCTCTCTGGCGCACACGTGAGGTCGATGAAGTTTAAAGATTTCATTAAGAACAATGTATAACATTAGAGAGGAAAATTATACACCACGTAGAGAGAGAAGAAAGAGGAGGGGGCGGAGAGAGCGAGAGATAGAAAGAATAAACAAGAGAGAGAGAGAAGTATTATATGTACGTACACACTTCTTTTTGCGTATATTAATGTTTCCAGTGAGAAAGGGACGTAATACAGCGGCATTATGGCATCAACTGAGCGCGGCACTCGCTAATTCATTACGTTGTTCGCGAAAAGCTCGTACAGCTAATAAAATCTCTCTCAGAAATTACGGCGAGCACCTTTCACAACGGGCATCCTCTATTGCGTACCCACTTCAAAGTTGATATAGGCGGTGTATGTCGGCGAGTGTGGCTTTTGTGGATGTGTGTGTGTGTGTGTGTGTGTGTGTGTGTGTGTGTGTGTGTGTGTGTGTGTGTGTGTGCGTGCGAGTGTACGCGTGCGCGCACGTGGCGAATTCCAGCCTCTACCTATGTAAACTTGTCTGGAGAGAAGCACTTGAAGACGAAGAACGATCCCGACGAGGCCCCCGTACATGCCATTTGCCATCCCGCGCGTTATCCCCGTAATAGGGTTCGCACATGCGATCTTGTGTCACGAGATTCCCGAGACTTCGCGAGTTATGATGAAAATTGGAGAACCGCCGGAGCATGTCGTATCTGATCGTGACGATTATTCCACCCTCGTTCATCATACATGCACACATACACACATATCGTCGACACACACGCACACGTACGCGCGCACAGACGAAGTCATCGCGAGAATAATAATCGTACGATAATGATATCCGAGTTCTGTGATCTTGACGCGTCGATTCCTGACACCAAATTTCTGCTCACCGCTCAAATTCGTTGCACATTCTCGTCTGTGGGACGATTTAACCCTTCACAGTCGTATTTAACTTGAACATGAGTACTTTATTGATTGGAATTATCTTTTACTAACCAACGCCAGGCGTCAAACACGTGTACTGAGAGGGAAAATATCTAAAAAAATAAGAAATATTTCTATTCGATAGGTACTCGTATTAATATACATATTTTTATATTTTTTATATGTTTTGTCGTTTTGACATATGCATTGCTCGATACGTAACGAAAACGAAAAGAAAATTTTAAATGTAAAATCTCAAGCTGTCAGCGTAATATTTGCCTAATCCAAAAATTCTGCAGCTTGTACATACCGAAAGTGTGGATGCTCCAAACAGAAAAATTTTAAAGAACATTTCTGTACCTTCACATCTGAATTCAGAAACTTAAGAATATTGGAAAAATTTGTGAAAAGATTTCTACACACACATGTATGCGTAGTTAGGTTTTCTGCTGAATATGATAAAACAAAGTAACACACATTTATATTAGTTCTACATGTACAAGAAATATGAAAAGGATAGCGTGATTGTGTTAGTGACAATTGTCTCTACGTTATCGACATTTTTCGAGTTCGTCATCGATTTCAGCATCCCCTTAACAATTTCTTTTAATGCTTGGTCAACTAATTCATGTAAATGATGATAGTTATTCTAACTTTAAATGACCCATAATTAGAACCGTTATCTTATTTAAAATGACGCATAAAATAGGTTCATCGAATGAGCGTTTCTAAATGTAAAGAAAAAAAAGGAAGAGTGTCCAATATCTTTCTGCACGCGAGCATACTGCGAAGATTACGCCTGTTGGTTGTCGGTCATTAGTGGGAAAAATCGATGAGCTGCCGAACGAGCTCGCGGCGCGCACGTTCCGCGATTCGCGGCGGTCACAAACTCGTTTCGCTTCCCCTCCGATTAATGCGGATATAGTAGCGCAGTTCTAACACCGGCGATAGATATATTTCGGCCTAACACACACCCTGTTAATTTCATCGCGCATGGCCATCCCGCCGTTATCGAATATGTCTCTATTGCGAATTACTGCGAGAAACTCGATTCGAGTTCGCCGGATAAGGGAATGATTAAATAGTACGGTGGCGCAACGTGTGCGGCCGTTTACGCATATCTGCCGTTTATGCAATCGTATCGTTTGCGCATACACCCGTATCGTATCGTGAGTTACTACGTGAAACTCGATTCGAGTTTACCGAATTAAGGGGTTATTAAATAGTATTACACCGATACACGACACGCTTTGTTTATCGCCAATATCGCGGAAATGGACGTACGCTTCCATACACACGCACCCGCACCTGCGCGCACCCCCTCCCTCCTCTTCCTCTCCCTCCCCCCCCCCCCC
>NW_022639471.1:1861424-1865299 GCF_010583005.1 Odontomachus brunneus
CCCCCCCCCCCCCCCCCCCCACACACACACATACACACACGGGCACACATACACCAATACTCGCTCAAGATAATCGCGCGCGACATACGATTGTTACCGTCATCGTGTATTTCCCGCGCGATAGATTCCTTCCAGTAACGACCGCCTGTATACACTTCGACGAAATTAACCGACGGGAGAAATTCACCGAAGCGACAAATCGCTGAATGTTATCGCGCGACTGTCAATATTAATCACGTTCGGCTCTACTCTCGAGCGTAACGACGCGCGAAAAAGGTCGCGCTGCGGGACGAAGCACGGGTTTCCCCATCCTAAAATCGTACATCGTTAAACGCTCGGATCGAACGCGAATCAAGCTTTTTTTCCCTCCGTAATAACGCCATCCAGAAGAGCGGGTGTATAGTTATCAGTAAAACGTTCTAGACATGATTGGGATCTCAACCGAACTGATTCCAAATTGAGAGTCATCGCCGACAAACTTGTGCACAGTAATTAGTTAATTATTATTAACCCTAATCTGGCACATTTATTTTATTTCCCTCTTGACTGAAAAAAGATTCCCGTATATTCAAATAACAATACTTTTTGGCAAATTAAAATATGTAATATTTTTTTTTAATTCTCTGGCACTAATAAAAAAATCCTAGAATGTTAATTTTTTAAATCCATTTTCGGAAAAGTTACACATTTTTATATAAATTTACATTTAAAGCACGTTCTACTTTATATTTGCGATAAAATTAAGTATTTGAGTGAATATTTGCGATTATTTTCATATAAGGTGAAAGTACAAATGCTCAGACATGTATCTAATACTAACATTCTTATTGTTGTTGTCTCCAAATACGAAGATATTTAAACTTCGAACAGAAAAAATATATACATATATTAAATATACGTATATATTCTATATTTAAGTTTAAACATTCATATCTAAAGACCAAAATAATAAGAATGTTCAGTTACGTATCTAAGAATTCATATTTTTACATTAATTCTGTTCCGTAGACTTGAAAGTATATTCACTATTTTTTCTAGATTTTTATTATCATTTTTACGGAATATGAATAAGCAAGGGTGAAAACAACTCTAATATGCTAAAATAAAATTTCCAAAACGTGTCCCATGTGAGGGTTAAAATGCAAAATTCAGTGGTTTGAAAATAGAACGCTATTAATAGATAAACTAAGCCGAAAAAAATTGAGGAAGAGGGAAGAAAAGAAAGAATAAGAACAGAAAGAATAGTAAAAGTGTCAAAAACATATACCATGTAAGGATTAAAATGCAAGATTCAGTGCAAATAGTGCGCTATTAATGGATAAACTGAACAAAAAGAAACTGAGGAAAAAGGAAGAAAAGAAAGAATAAAAATAGAGAGAACAATAGAAATGTCCCAAATATGTATGCCATGTGAGGGTTGATTATTGTTACTCATTATATTATTGCTGTGCATAAAGCATCGGTAGTGACCGCCAATTTTACAGTTTGGTGAGCTCCCAACTTTATAAATTTACATTTGAAGTTAAAGCCGTTCTGCGAATGTACGAAACTACACGCTCACGCGCACGTGAAATAAGGGTTGTTACACAACGCTATAACGTTAATCGACTTGCCAATTAAGCGCATGCATGGCTTCTCCGCGCCAAGTCCGAATTTTCTTTGCTCACCTTTTCTTTCTCTCCTTGCTCGCTTTCTCTCCTCTGCTCTCTCCGTCTGCACAAGTTTTCAATTAACTCTCTCACAGATCGTATTGTTCTTTAGAGCTCGCTAAGGTTCGTAATTTATGGCATCTAATAGAACAGCTAGAATGAGATCTTTTGAAAACTCGCGGCCTCGGGCGCGCTATTTCAGGAGAGGTCCGAGGAACTTCACGTCTGCGAGGGACAACCGGCGATGACGAGCCGGGCCGGAGGGGAACGAGACGGGCAGAGTGGGCGATGGCGAAATACCATTAATAATTATCGCGCTTAAACAAAGGATCGTGGAGTGGATGGCCGAACGACTTGCATAAAAGACTTGACAGGATCGGCGCGCTCTCAGTGCCTCATGAATATTCCGTCGTTCATCGCGCACCGACGCCTCCCCCCCTCCTCTCGCCCGACTGCCGGGAGCTAAGGGCGCGCGGGTGGAGCGCGAAATCATTTCGAGAGATTGATAATCGGACGTTAAAAGCGGCGGCCGCGCAGTGACACGCGCGAAAGACAACGTTGTGACGCCAGTCACGCTTCCCCGGTGGCCAGGACGACGGCAGCGACAACGACGACGACGACGACGACGACGAGGAGAAATTCTGTCAGATGAAATTCCACGATGGATAAGGTCGCGCCGCGCTGACACGGATCGAGATTTCTCCGCAGGGTAAAGCGAAGAGCAAAGCCAAGACCGGAAAAAGCGATCATAAAATAATTCCCTAAACTAACGCTACCGTGAAATTAAAAATGCCGCTATTGTTATAACGCGATGCCGGTTTCTATCACGGAGATATTTTATGACGTTTATTTACGCTCGCTCTATGAACCTCTTCTTCTCTTTCTGCCCCCTCCTCCCCCCCTTCTCTCTCTCATATATGCATCGTATTTTGGTAAATATCCAATGTAGTTTTCAATATATTGTGCGGCCAAATTTATGCTTTGTATAACCAAACGTGTGCGCGCATATTTAGACACGTACGTGGCGCACGTTTTCCTTTTTTTCGCGCTTCTCGTCGCAGAGCCGCGTTATTGATTCAACATATGTCTGCGTAGAATATTCCGTATGCCGGGTGTACGTGTGACAAACAGTACCTATGATACTCGTCGATGTCAGCGTCGCGTTAAATATTCCGATACGCGCGGAGCGTGTAACGCAACGACTCGCCCGCGCCACATCACGTATAATGCGCGATCTTGAGGAACAAGAGAAGCCGGAAGTTGTCGAGGCAACGAGCGAAATTCCGATAGCGTGCATTCGATAAGGAGACGCCGCTTCGGCGCTGATAGCGTCATCCCTGATGGCGAAAGTTCCGCGATTTCGCGACGTCGCTGTCTCGAAGTCGCGCGTAAAAATAGCTGCGTGCCAATTCACTCGTGTTCGGTTCTCTTCTAATTCTGTCCCTTCGACAAAAGGAACATTGAGCAGACCAGCGCGAAAAGAGGAAGCGAAGTTGCTTATAATGTCAGATATAATTTCGGATTAGTTCACAGGTGTGTTAAGAGACTCTTTGTATATATACAGGGTGTCCCGTATCACCTTCACAATCTCTCGTGAGGACGCAGAGCGGATTGAGAACACAAAAGTCCTATACCATTTTGCGATATTCGCAATAATAGTCGAGATATTAATTAAAAAAGATTGAAAAATGATAATGCGCGATATGGTAGATAAGCTGCAATTGCACCGTCTACCGTTGTATACTTGTATATTAAGTCAAACTAAACAAAAAAGTCCTCTACCATTTTGCAAATAACAACATAGATTTTTAGATATTAATTAAAGAAAATTTGTGCATTATAGTACATAATCATGTAACAATTTTCTTTGATTAATATCTAAAAATCTATGTTGTCATTTGCAAAATGATAGAGGACTTTTTTGTTCAGTTTGACTTAATGTACAAATATACAACGGTAGACGGCGCAATTACAGCTCATCTACCATATCGCGCATTATCATTCACCAATATTTTTTAATTAATATCTCGATAATTAATGCGAATATCGCAAAACGGTATAGAACTTTTATGTTCATCAACCCATTCTACGTCTCCACAAAATGCCCGGAGGAGAGTGTGAGACACCCTGTATATACAAAGTATCTCACTATATAAGGTATCCTGTATCATCTTCATAATCTCTCGTGAGGACGTTGAGATTCGTAGAGCGGATTGAGATACAATC
>NW_022639471.1:1865309-1872911 GCF_010583005.1 Odontomachus brunneus
ATTGCAAATATCACAAAACGGTATAGGACTTTTATGTTCACATCAACCCATTCTATGTCTTTACAAAATTTTCGGAGGAGAGTGTGAGACACCCTGTATATAAAAACAGACAAAGCGTGCTCTACGTTCCATGTTACAAAGTTAAAAATAATCAAATATTTCTTTTGAAAAGCCTTGTTATTGGTATTTAATTGTAAACTAATGTATCGCGATAATGTCACACATTGGAGCTTGTTTGACTGCCATGTTTTCGAGAATTCTCTTACTATGGCGCCAAAATAACACTTGCAACTATATACAGAAAAACGTTATTTTACTATTGAGAAAAACGATTACTCTCAGTTTATTTTTCTTGTTTCAAGTAATGGTTATTTCCAACAAAGGATATTTTCTTGATAATAGTTTTAAAATATATTCATCACAAATTGTAGAAAAGCTCATTATCACGTATTCAAAAAATAAATTAATTAATTATTCCCTCTACAAAAATGTTATAAAATTTTATTCAAAAGAAAATTGACTCTATGTAGTAAGCAAACCGAACTCTTGTTTTCACTTAATATTCCTAATTGAAATACTAAACTTTCAGATTCAGTATTTCGAATAGATTTAATACCTGTGATGAGTTTATGATAGAGTTGCGGGCACATAAACTTATAAAATATTTTAAACAAGTAACACACATTTATTTGAATGCAATATGCGTTTTTCTGCGCGTAGAATTCTTTTTTGGATGTTGGGGAATATTTTTCCTTTGATTTCGGAAGAATCCTCTTGTGTAATCCTCATATGTAATCCGCTATGGATGAGATTATATTATTTTCAGTGTAAAATGCACCACATTTACGTAATATGTATTAACATATTTACGTATTACGTAATATATTACAGTCAATGGCTGCGTTTAGCAGAGAAAGCTACTTTGCGACTGTGTTAAATTCGTGAATCTGATTAGCGTATGCTCGACTCTAACAGCACATGTACCAATCAAATTCGCAAATTTTACGGACATTTGCAAAGCAGCTTTCTATGCTAATGTGTTAATATTCGCACGAGCATATGTTTTAGCGCAACGGAAATATCGTCAAGTTCGTGGCACTTTTACGGTTATTTAACCATCAATTATCGAGAGAAACCTCGGCCGTTTTTCTTACTTCTCTTCGCGGTCTTCCTCATATTCTAACTCATAAAAGTTTGCTTCGGGCATGTAATAAAATCCCTTTTTTTTACGACGCAGCTTCAGCTTTTCCGCGTCTCTCATTTCGCTTATCTGCTCGCGAAGGATTTTATTGATGTCGGACTGGTCCGCGCAAACCGTAGCTGTTGGCGTCGCGGTATTATCGTTTCGTTTCTCGCTTAATTTTTACGATCCACTTTAGCGGTTACCTGCCCGCGTGGGACCGCGGAAACGTAGCGCGCTGGAGTCCTTGCGTCGCGAATATGTCGGGAAATAATTTATCGGGGAACATTATTGCGCGTCGCGTCTATAAAGTTTCCTCAGACTATATCGACCCGCTCTGTGGAATAATCGTCGATTTGTTCGGTAGCTGCGCGGGCGTTTGAAAATTTGATAGTGTCGATAATCTCATCTTTTTTGAGAAAAGGAATGTGACGATCGCGATATGGAGACGAGCGAGAAATAAACCCGCCAGTGGTTCTATTCATTAACGTTGTAGTTCGTGCAGTGCTGGAAATGTTTGAATCGCGGAGATACCCGTCCAATGATATAATGATATCGGAAATACCCGCCGCATACACACGCGCACACGCACACGCCCGCATACTCGTTGGGAGCTTCGACGAAACTTCAACTTCACGGCGCCGAAGGGATGACTGGTGGGCGGATTTGCGCTGTCATATATTTACTGGAACAGCGCTGGGCCGCCGTGGCAAAAACGGCGAGATGCAACCGAGCATTCGGTCGTATATCTGACCGAGGCGTGAAATTAATGCTCCTCGAAAGTTGGACGCGCCAATAGCGGGTTGTGACGTGACGCGAAGTTTTATCACGAAATACGTAATGTGGAAATCCCGGCGCGCGGCGCGGTGGCATCCGTGAATATTCTAATGTCATTAAACATTCATAAACCCTCCCCCGTAATTCCGCGTCCCCGTACCAACTTTATACCTTCGCGGATTTCTGATCTAATTTAATATTAAATATTTTCGCGCGCGTCGGACGCGCGACGATGAAATTCAAAGGATGCGGGGGTTATATTGCGCCCGCGCTCGCGTGGTTACAGATACACGGGCCATTTTATTGGCTTCATCATGAAATATCGGACATTGTAGAAAGGAAATTCGCGAACGGAGCGAATTAACTTTTAATCAAGTGCACTGGCACATTGCACGCGCAATGGCGAAACTGCTGCGTTATTGTCCGAGATAGAATTACTTCGCGTGTGACGTACCCAACGAAAGATAGATCGTTTTTCCCAAACTCTCTATTTCTCTCTTTCTTTCTTTTTTCATACGTCCGCGCCAATTTATGAGAAATTCAGGAGGATCGCGTAAACTCACGCATTTTGCGCGCGTACGTCGCTTGCAGCGGCGAACCAGAATCAAATTTCATTTCTACATTAATCTTGCTAGCTCTCCTTCATAAAGGAATAATAGAAAATTTCGGAATAATTGAAAAAGCATAGTCACTCATCACCGCATTTTGATGTTGAGGCGCTTATTTTAGAACTATGTAACATTCAAAAAATATAATCTCATTCTTAAAGGAATCTTCTTAGATATGATCTCGAGAGGATTCTCCTAAAACCAAAAGGAAGATATTTCAATATTATTCCTCTTCATTAGAAGAGAAACATTCTTTTAGTAAAAAATTTCGCTTAGAATATAGAATTTTGCATAGTAATCAGAAGCAGAATTTTTGGAATATTTTCCTTTTGGATTTATAGAAGAATGCTCTTGAAAATGCTCATAACATAAGAGGATTTCGCTGAGGATTATATTTTTCAGTAAATGTATGATTATCTGCAATCTCTTTCAAAGAGTAATGTATAACCCTTTTCTTTAGAAATCAATGTCAATCGGTAAAAATCAATCAAATAATGTCGATTCCTATTTAAAAAAAAACAATAGAACATTTCAAAATGTAATATTAAACAAATTTGTCCTATTATAACATCAAAAATGGTTACTCATTATCGTACTTTGATATTAAGGTTTGATGAAATACTTATCTTAGAATTATTTAATATCAATAAATATCAAAAATATAATTTCATCCTTAGAGAAATCCTCTTATATGACCTCAAAAGGATTCTTCTAAAACCAAAAGGAAGATTTTAAGCACAATATTCTTCTTCGTTAGAAGAGAAACACTCTTTCGGTAAAAGTTCTTGAATATGGAATTACAAGAAATAACATTCTATAACTAGAGTTCTCTTTTTTAGAATATTTTCCTTTTGGATTTATAGAAGAATGTTCTTGAGAATGCTTCTAACATAAGAGTATTCCGCTGAGGATGAGATTATATTTTCCGGGGTTGGACATTTAATTACCTGCAGTCTCAAAGAGTAACGTATAGCTCTTTTCGTTAGAACCAATATGGATTATTAGAAATCGTACAAATAAAGGAACAATAGAGAATTTAGACAATATTATACATTTTGAAAGCTACTATCCTATCAACGCCAAAAGCTTTATTACTGTTTTTTGATATTGAGATTTGTATTGATAATGAAGCGCTGATTCCAGAGCTATTCAACTATACATGACTCCAGAGCTATTTTGATTATACGTGACTCTTTTCACAGAGTAATGTACAACCTATTTCGTTAGAAATCAATGCGAATTTGCAGCATGTACACTACATTATAAAAGATAGCTCTTTGTGAGCGTTGAATTACACGCTTACCATTGCACGTTGGCATCCAGCAACGTCCGCCGTCCAATGACGTCAGACCATTCCAGTCTCGATCCTTGCGTCATCCCGCGTTGATTGCACTCATTTCATCATTTAACTGGCGACACGACGGTCGCCAATATTTATTTGGCTGACGATATATTTAGTAAAAAACATTTCTCGACGGTATTAATGAAACATTTTTATTCGCTCTGAAATGTAATTTACGACCTCGATTAACGACAAATAAAATAAAAAGCAAAATTTGCGGATTCGTTTATTGAATGTTTATGGCGGCACGATAAATTTCGACATTTCACGAATACGATATCGCAATTCACGTATGAAAAATCGTCGGTTTGTAGAGGCCGTCACCTTCGGGCGAATTCATGACGTTTCGTTCGTTACGAATCGTGTGTAAAAAAAATCGATTATGGAAGATAATTGAAATAGTAATCGCTAGACAGTATAATCGCGACGTGAAAGTATGCATAAAAAATCGCCAATTAAAAGTCGATTGAAAAATGTAACGAAACGCGAATAAAATAAACGGGAATGATTTCACGCATATGATATCTTCGTACGTAATATTTTATCGAAGTCAACTTTCGCGATATTTCGAATATAACGAGATCCGTTCTCTTTACACAACACAATCGCTGTGCAAAAACACGTTTAAGCTGACAGCCGCGGTGATCGCGAAATCGAATTTCACGCGAGCGAAATCACCTCAAGCTCAGCGTGGCGCAAGTTTTATGCGCGTTGTATACCACTCGAAACAATTAAGGGTTCCTGTATGCTAAATGGACAATATTATAAAATAATTCTACAACTTAAATCGAAGATACGAGCAAAATAGTTACAGTATCGCATCTGCACAAATGATTTTGTGACAGATCACTGGGAATATTAAGAGAGAATTCAATTTCAAATCTCTTGTGTGTACGTGATACATTCCCCTAATTGCTCCGAGCAGTGTATTTGGTTTGACAGCACAACACATACATGCAAAGATCTATAAGCAATTCGCATTGATTTCCACGGTATTGTTTCAATCCTCTACCAATTATAAACGTACACGGAGAGAATGTCTGTTACGGTTTTATCTTTCATATAAATCCTTTTCACTTTTATTATATGTTATCAGGAATAGATAGTCAATCAAGTTTATTTTGCCAAAAAACACAGTAAATTTTGGCTGAAAACAGCAAATTTTTTTACAGCACATTTCAGCCCCTTAGTGCAAGTAGCACAAATAAAACGAATTATTGTAGAATGTCGATCTACTTGGTTACAAAATTCAATAGAAATTTTCACTATAAAATTCTCTCCGTGTATAAACTTATTCATAATTTTGTTTTGTTTTTCACTCACCGAAACGACTTGCAGTTGAGGTCGGCTATGTTTTACTTCAAACCTTTAACAAAAAACAGACATTCGTTGATTAGACTTAAGAATTCGGTTTAACGAACAGGTAAGTGAGAATAGATAAATCCTTTGCGGCTGTAATTCCAGTCATACCGACGGAATATCTCATCTATCTCAATTACATCAGATTTAGATCTCAGTTTTAGTTCGCAAAGAGTTAAACGGAGATGCAAAAGGAGCTTATAAACTTACCTTCCAGCCGACACTGCCCGGCCCGAACCGGTTCCTCCAGTACGGCATCCGCGTGAGTCGAAGCTGCAGCTTTCTTCGCGAAATCTGGCAGATCTGTAACAAAAATGTAATTTTCCTGATTAGTAAACAGTGATAGAGAAGTTTCTCGATTCCGAGAACACGTCGGAGTATTCGACACGAGAGTATCAAGAATACAATATCTATTTTTTTTATTGTACATTGTAAAAACTGATGTGTTAAATTTAACACATTTTATGTTTCCCAAATCATCCTTTCTCATTTATGTGTAAATTTACACAAAACAAATGTGTTAAAAAGTAACATGCATAATATGGAAAAAATTAAGACAAGAATTTAACACTTGAATACAGTTAGGAATCACAGGTTGTTTTAAATTTAACACACAAATTTAAATATGTCAGACATAGATTATGTCAATTTAACATTTTCATTTCATCAAAACTATAGATTACTATAGACTATATTAGACTATAAGATTAATACTTGTCTCAAATGTTAATAACGTCTGTAACGTTTTATTTTAGTTAATTTAACATTATATATATGTCAATTTAACATTTTCATTTCATCAAAACTATAGATTACTATAGACTATATTAGACTATAAGATTAATACTTGTCTCAAATGTTAATAACGTCTGTAACGTTTTATTTTAGTTAATTTAACATTATATATATGTCAATTTAACACAAACTGTGATTCCTGACGGTATTCAAGTGTTAAACTATTGTGTTAATTTTTTACATATTATGCGTGTTACTTTTTACCACATTTGTTTTATGTCATATTTACACATAAATGAGAGTGGATGATTTGGGACATATGAAATGTTAAATTTAACACATCAGTTTTTATAGTGTAATAAAAATAGAATATGAAAGTTACCTTTTAAATTTGAATATGTTTCCACAGCTTACGATGTTCTTAATATTATAATCGCACTCGCGACATATCACAATCCGTCTTAAATACGCGCCGGGAAACATCGAATAATCGAGAATACCGCGCGTGACGTCACTCGACGCGATCGCCTGATCGTCAAAGGTCGTTATGATCTCAAGCACGCGGCTTATCTACGTTTGCTGTTGTTTTCAAAGTCACGTGATCTACGAAACAATGGGGAGACACCGTCACATGTCTCACCTAACGATTTCACGTATAGCTTATGTTATAATATCAATATTTTACAATATATTATGATATTTAATTTTTTAAGTAACGTGTTCCGACCACAATGTTTATCGCGTCCACGTGCTGATTACTAAGATCTCAAAAACACGAATTATTAAAGCCACGAAAACTAATTTAATTAATTAATTAAATTCTCTGATTTAATTATAGAATACAGTTAATATATATATATATATATATATATATATATATATATATATATATATATATATATATATATATATATATATATATATATATATATATATATATATATCTGTCTCAGAGGCGTTTGATCCGAATTAAGGATGTCAGTGTGAAACTACATGCAGGAAAAGAATTTGCCGCAGAAGCTAAACCACAACTATGTCAACTAAGTTATTGAAACAGGAAGAGTCACTACCGAAACTAAATTTAACAAATTTAAACTTCGACACTACGGCAAAAAATATTCGCTACTAGGTAGAAAGCTTCCGTAATTATCATTTCGTTTGTCTTTTAAATAGCACTTTATACCCGTCAAAAACATAAAACTCGCGCTTCGCGTTAAAAGTCCAAATCAAAACTTCGCACTGGTTTCTCATGTAGATCAACAATTAATGTCCTCGTGAAGACAAACACAAAAACCGATGTCTTTCGTATCTTTACAATTATGTTGTTTGATGCTAATCTCACAGAAAGACGATTCCACGTTTATCGGAAGCGCGCTAATTTTCCCTTCCCAATGGTCTTTGTCTCAAGTCGCTACGACGTCTACGAGTACAGTTATCAGCGATTGTGCCGATCCGCGCTCTAAATTTTTCGGCGCTATCGCTGCAGCGAGCCGCACGTAAGACGACGCTACGCGTGAATGGAATGCGGCACGCGACTATTGCCCGCGCGGTAAGTCACCTTCCGTCGTAAGTGAAAGTACGCGCTACCTCCCCCCCCCCCC
>NW_022639471.1:1872932-1879262 GCF_010583005.1 Odontomachus brunneus
CCCCCCCCCCTCGGCTGAGATAAGCTCCGCCGCAGAGCTCCGCCCGTGACTGACTGCGACAGCGCGACCGTCCATCTCACTTTACAGGAGACAGTGCGCCGGCGCAAGAGCAAGTGTAAGCGCGTCGTACGAGCGTGAATTCCGAAGTCAAATCTGATGTCGCAGCCGTGGCTTTAAACGGTTATAACTCGCGAACAGAATTGCGAGCAATTAATTACTTTTTCAATTAATTTTCGAATTTAATTGACGATTAATATAAGCCTATTCAGTTGAAAATATTTTAATTAACCACTAACTTCAAGAAACTTAATTAAAAATCATTCATTGATTTGGAGAAATTCAATTGAAAACTGTTGAACCGGGCATTTTGTGGGAACGTAGAACAGGTTGCGGTGAACATAAATCCTATATCGTTTTGCAATATTCACAATAATTATCGAGATATTAATTGTAGAAAATTTGTGAATAATCATGCAGGATATGGTAAATGAGTTATAATAGCGACGACTGCCGTCGTGTACTTATACTTTAGGTCAAATTGAACAAAAAAGTCCTCTACCATTTTCCAAATAATCACATACATTTTTAATTATTAATTAAAGAAGATTATTGCACGATTTTGCGTGATAATGCACTCATCTTTTTTAATTAATAATTAAAAATCTGTGTGATTATTTGGAAAATGGTAGAGGACTTTTTTGTTCAATTTGACCTAAAGTATAAATACACGACGACAGTCGTCGCTATTATAACCCATTTACCATATTCTGCATTATCATTCACAAATTTTCTACAATTAATATCTCGATAATTATTGCGAATATCGCAAAACGGTGTAGGACTTTTATGTTTACTGCAATCTGTCCTACGTTCCCACAAAATGTGCCCGGAGGAAAGTGTAAGACACCTTGTATATATATATATATACTATATATAGCTTATATCAATTGTCAATTTAATAACCCTTAATTAATACACTTTTTAATAACACTGACTATGTTCAATCGTTAATCGAATAATCTTTAATTACTTTCGTTCGTTTTAATCGTTAATTCTATAGTTTTTAATTGAATTGCTTCAAATTAATCATTAATTGAATGATTTTTAATTGTTTTTTGTGAAGT
Source organism: Odontomachus brunneus (assembly GCF_010583005.1). NCBI lineage: Eukaryota > Metazoa > Arthropoda > Insecta > Hymenoptera > Formicidae > Odontomachus > Odontomachus brunneus. The sequence goes on from NW_022639471.1 coordinate 1,874,057, forward strand.
CAGTGGTTAATTAAATATAATATTTTTAATTGAATAGGCTTATATTAATCGACAATTTATTAAATTAGAAATTATTTACTCAAATCAATTATTAAATTGAGACAAATTTAATTGATATTTTTATAACTCTGCTCGCGAATAAGTCAACATAGCAATATAAAAAAAAAAGCAATCACTTTGACACGCAAACGTCTATGGTGCTTTTTCATTTGGAAAAGTCAAGTGTCGTGATTGATTAAAGCGCGATCACACGAGTAAGACGTAACCTCTTTCGCTCGCGATCGAATTGTTCAGATTCCTTTCTTCGTTTCGTCTATTGTAATAGTGACGAGATTAATATTGATACAAATTATCATAAAGTAAAGCCACAATTATCGTGATTATCTGCGAATTAATAGAGGATTGTTATGCTCAATTCCATATGCTCTACTCGCACACAAGCGTTGATATGCGTTGTACATTACGTGTATATTTGCAACAGCATTCGTACTCGTGTTGTAAAAATGGTGTTGGACAGCATTATTAATGAAACTTTGACTTGGTTGATTATACACCGATTATTAATGCATTTCATTAGTTAATTGAATTATTCATGATTACATAGCGATTGATTAATTTGGTTGCTGATTTGCTGATGATTCTAGCTTGAGAACATTTTAATTGATTAATTTAAGGTCTAGAAATTGTCGCGTACAATACATAGTCAACGTTATTTTTCTGTATGAAATCGTTATTCTCGTTACCACGCACACGGAAGAGAAAAGAATGGTTGTGTCAACTAGAAAATTAGTAAAACATAGCTTTTTTCTGGCTTTAAGAATCAATTCTTGGTTGCGCTGACCTATCGATTCATTGTCTTAAAAATGTTTTTTTTTCAAGCAGTGCTGATGTATAATGTCGCAATCATATAACGTAATCAAGAATTGATTATTAAAGGTAGAAACAAAAGTTATGCCATATGTTACTATTTTCTGATTGACACAATCATTCCTTTTTACTTGTGCATATTGTGCGGTTCTTATCAGACAAAATTAATTACTATTGATTGAATATGTCTTCATAAGTTTCGTTTAACGTAGCAGAGGGGAATAACGGGGAATTATTTCGATCGAAATTATTTCGATCGGAATCCTTCCCGGACAATTCCAACAATAACTGTCCCGTAATAACTTCCACGATAACAGCCTCCCAGTTATACCGCGGCCTATATTTCCATTACGTTTCGAAATTCTCTAATATCGCGCACGCCACGCGACGGTCGGTAAAAAGAGAAAAATCAATACGCCACATTTCAACGACGCGCGCATTTGCGTCGATTCAATTTTATAGTACATTAAATTCCGTAGCCTGAGTTTCCCATCAGAACCCCTGAAATAATGCACAAGCGCGCTCTCTTATTACTATTGCATCTTGCCGGCGTGCTCGCAGGGCGCGATGGCTTTTTTTATGCGCGAACGACGTCGCGTTTTACATTTTTGCGACGTCACGCCCTGCGCGCGCGGTGTATGCAAATTATTTACCGCGAACGCATCCCTCGTTATTTTCGCTACTAGACGGCCACGCAATATCTTTTAACTCTCTCCCCGCGGCGAAGTTTGCGGGGAAAAAGTCGACGCGAGCGTGCGGCACGTAGCGTCGCGTCGCGTCGCGTCGCACCCCACGCTGTGCGGACGAGGACCGCCATGTACATATATTCGGCGTTATATATTCACGCCTCCGTGCGATTGCATTTCGTCGAAATTTTCCGTACGCCCCTGCGCGCAGCGGCCAGAGTCGGCATAAAAACAACGAGTCATACCTGGCGTCGTCCGTATATCTGACGCAGCTGCGAAATTAATGCACCTCCGGGGTCGGATATTTTATCGCGAAATAAGCAATACTCAAACCGCCCTCTCCCTCCCCGACCGCCGGTCATTCACATGTCCGCATTTTATTAAACATTCATAGCCTTTTAGTATGTTCCAGCGGCCGACCTGTCCTCGCGTTTTGTTTTTCTTTTTCACCATTTTTGCAACGCGTTTGCGCGCGAATCGTGATGTCACGAACGGCACACATGCACAGCAGATCCATTCGGAATCGACATAACGCGCATTAACGAACTTGCTCTGGATTTACATCGACATGATGCCGTTTTTCATAATTTCCACCTGAGCCCAGCGCATGTGCACACTTATTTGCAAAACGATTTAGACAGGGTACAATTGGGATCTCACCAATCCGAATAAAGAGCCACTACCGATATGGTAATACGAGTTTACACACACACACACACACACAGTGACAATATAATCAATAATGTAATTAATAATAATTATTATTGTGACTGTTTTGTGAGATTTCAACCTCATTGTATGTAAACAGTTTTGCAAATAAATGTATATTTGGCTTCAAAACAGTTGGAACTTAGATGGTGCAATGAGAAAATTTAATCTTAGAGGATTAATAAAAAATAAGTCCTCTCATTGGACCATTCTCTTGCATTCCAAGCTGCACCGAGCAAAGTGTTCAAATCATTTTAAGATTCTGTATACAATTATTTGCGAAACGGCTTGGACGCAATGAAGTTGGGATCTCGCCAAACTGTCATTATTATTATTGCACTTTTGACCTTTGAGGATTAATAAAAAATAAGTCCTCTCTTTGGACCATTCGCTGCGTTCCAAGCTGCACCGAGCAAAGTGTTCAAATCATTTTAAAACTCGGTATACAATTATTTACGAAACGGTTTGGACGCAATGAAGTTGGGATCTCGCCAAACTGTCATTATTATTATTGCACTTTTGACCTTTGAGGATTAATAAAAAATAAGTCCTTTCTTTGGACCATTCGCTGCGTTCCAAGCTGCACCGAGCAAAGTGTTCAAATCATTTTTAAAACTCGGTATACAATTATTTGCGAAACGGTTTGGACGCAATGAAGTTGGGATCTGTCATTATTATTATTGTATGCACTTTTGACACCTCCGCGACGCAAACACCGGCGACGAGCGCGAATTGCACGGCGCAGAAGGCAACGTGATCACGCGACGGAGCCAATTTCCGATGCCGCGGCTACGGAAGACGAATACACATCTCGCGCACACGGAACAAGACGATTCTTTTTGCGTCGCCGCGACCACGGGATGTAAGCTTATGGAAATTGCATAAGCTGCTTTGCGGTTCCGCCAGAGCTACTCCGTACCCCCGCGCTAACAAATCGGAAAATCGCGTCCTCGCGCTGGGCGAATGTGCGGAAGGAGCTACACAAAGCCAAAGCCGTGAACTAGTATTTCCCTTTCTCTCTCTCTCCCATCCTCCTACTGCTACTATTTAATAATAAGGAAACGCAACGAGAACAGGCGCGTTCCGCGAATGTCGTTGGTTTGATGTTACTAGAAGGTACACTGAGAAAAAAAATATTAAAAATGAACAAATATTTATTAAGTGGGTACTATTAACATGTTTACTTAAATCAAAATTCTCTTTATTTATTATTTAAACCGAGTATTGTTTATTTAAACCGAGTACAGTCGATTTAAATGAAAAGAATTTTGATCTTTGTAAATATGTTAATGGTACCCACCTAATAAATATTTATTAATTTTTAGATTTTTTCTCAGTGTAGAATCTGGCCATTCTTCGGATTATTTTTCATTGGTTTAGCAGGTTTCTGAAAATGTCGTAACCAATCAGAGTGATTCATTATATTGTGAAGTTATAAAGCAACTCACTCAGGAATTTTGCTATTTTGAAAAAGAATATAATTCTTAGCGTTTTATTTTATGTTATAAAGTTGCTTGATTATAAGCTAATTTTTATAACAGCGTGATGAAGAAAGTAATTTGGAGCGCTTATTTCATTCGACGCTTGCATTTGACCGATACGAGTTATCCCTACCACACAAATACGCCATTTTGAGGAATAAACGGCCAGACTCTATTTTCTAGGGGCACTAGTCGTTACGCTTCGCGTGCCCGTAGGGTGACGTCGAAAATTTCGATTCGTTTTGCACGAGCGCATCCAAGAGGCGGATATTCATAAATTCCAACGGAATTAACGACGGCAGGTTAAATCACACGTAAGCTCATCACTACCAGCGTACGAGAATGGCTGCGGGATGAAGAGTAGGGAAGAGAGAGAAAGAGCGTGCGTGCCACGTGTCATATCTACGTCCTACAAATTCCATTCGCGTTCCATTTATTTTCTCTCTCTCTGTCGTCTGCCTGTACACTCCAGCTCCGTTGCCTTAACCATCCTTCCCCCCTACTACCTAGCCCGTCTCGTTCTCGTTTCATTTTGCGTTACATTTTATTTCATTTCATTTCGTTTCATTTCATTTTATATCGTCCGCGCCCAGCCGCGCGTTACGACGCGCGAATGCGCTCGGTAAGCGACGTTTTCTCGTTTCCGCGTGTCCTTTTTTCTGGCCCTTTTATTCGGCGGTTTCGCGCGGGAGACGAGCGAGAAAGGGAGAGAGACGACGGCGTGGAAGCTACGGTGTGTGTCGCGCGAGAAATGGAGGGGGGAGTGTTAGGTTTTATTCCGTCGTAAACAATATTTTTATTGCCGCCTCATCTCGCGGAAAAACGTGGGGTGCAAAAGTGCAATTCCAGGGGATGTTTGCCGTTTCTCCTGTGCATGCCGACGTGTGAGCGCGTCGCACGCGACCGAGTTGCGCCGTAAGGCGGAATTCATACCTTGGCAGAAAAACGGAAAAACAGAAAGGCAGGAGCCAATCGGAACTCGCGCCGATGGTCAGGTGCTAGTCGACGGTTACTGCTTTTCTGCCGGCGCGAGTTTTGATTGTCGCGAGCTTCTCTGTCTTTCTGTTTTGCGCTCTTCTGCCAAGATGTGGATTCTCCCTAAGGTTCATAATTCGTTTGTTCCCAAGAGGCTGATGGGCCGATTTTTGCGAGATGAAGCGACGCGTCGCGTCTTTCCATCCGTGTTTACGTGTGACTTTAACGTTTTTACGCGCGTGTGATTCGCCTGCGATTAAAACCGTGTACAGTGACGGTTTGCATTGTAAGACGTACTATCTCACAATTATCTTAAAGAGATCTTCACAGAGATCAAATAAAAGAAAGTTCTCTCGGTTGACAGTTTGACAGTATTTGTAATACTGGAGAATTTATAAAAATTTACTACAAAAAAAATATAGCTTTATCTTTAGCGAAATCCTTTCTTTATTCTCTCTCTCTCTCTCTCTCTCTCTCTCTCTCTCTCTC
>NW_022639471.1:1879452-1890029 GCF_010583005.1 Odontomachus brunneus
TCTCTCTCTCTCTCTCTCTCTCTCTCTCTCTCTCTCTCTCTCTCTCTCTCTCTCTCTCTCTCTCTCGGGTATTCCTTTAAAACCAAGTAGAAAATATTCTAAAATAAAAAAATTCTAGTTGCAAGGTGCTGTATTTGCTGTCATTATATTTTAAGTGAAAACTTTTACTGAAAGAGTAATATTCTTTTATAATGAAGTATATTATTAATCAATCAATAAATGTCTGTTAGATATTATTCTAACTTTTTTGTGGATTAGGATGAACATACTTGCTTAAAACAGAATATTCTCTTTCTAGAGAAAATTTCTATTAAAAACAAGATTTGTATCGTGGATACAAAATCCCTCTAATCCTTAGGAATATTGTGCTTCTAGAATATTCTTCTTTTGGTTTTGTAAAAGAATTTACTTGATGCCATATATACACTGAGAAAAAAATTTCTCGACTATCAGAATAAAAGCACGTTTGCTGTTTGATGATCGTTAGAGCAGCAGATTATACAGTTACCATTGCAAATCATTTCTCATCGGTTGTCATTTTAATAAACATACATGAGATGCAAATCATATTTTTGTTCTCGTCTATTTAAATTTATATCTATATTAATAAATTTATAAATCTATAAATAATTTATAAATCTAAATTTATAAATCTATTTAAGTCTACTTAGGTTAAATTAGTTATATCTTCAGAATATTACAAAAGTGTTGCTTGAAGCAGCAAATTAAAAGCAACAAATCATTTCTTTCTACTACGGAGTCATTTGCTGTCCAACATCAACAAATCATTTGTTGCGGGTACTGGTATTATGTTAAACTGGCAAAACTTTTTTTCTCAGTGTGAGAAGATCCTGCTAAAAATGTAAGATAAAAAAGTTATATAAGATAAGAATATAAGAATATAAGAATATGAGAGAGAAAATGTAAGAAATATAATAAGAAAGAAAGAACATAAGAAAATAAGATAGGAATGTAAGAATAATATAAGATTCTATTTTTTTAGGTAACTTTTCAATAAAGTATTAAGAGTTTCTTTGTGACTCCATAGTCGTAACTTATTGAATTTTACGAGATTATTGTCTTCCCTCTCCGAACGACACTTATCTGTTTCATCAGAAAAATAAACGATATTTTTAATTGATACTTGAATAAAAATACTCATATACATGTCCTGCTCGTGTTTTGAACACGTGGGAGGATAGAAAAAAAGCGCTCGCGAGTGGCAATAAAGTCGAGTGGAATAATCGTGACATATTAATAAAAACGCCGCGGTAGGACAATGTTGAAACGGCAACGAGATGAAATCTGTTTTAATAACGTCGAACACGACGCACGTGCTCGAGAAGAAGCGCGTGTAAAGAGAATTGAAAATATCGCGTTCGACCGGCAAATAGAAATATGTAAATATGTAAATAAAAATATGCTGCAAACGCGCGTGCACACGGAGTTAAATTTAATTTTCATTCAATGAGTTCGTTCCTTTGTGAGTTTCCCTCCCTTCCCTCTGCCCCCTCCGACGAAGATGAGAGCCGGCCGGCGCTGTTCGCGCGATTCGCGTGTTTTTGTTGGTTTTTTTTTGTAATTTTTTCCCCGTGGCTATTCGCCGACCGCGTTACGCTCATCGGAGCGATCATTAACGCGCACGGCACGGCGATAATTTCCGCTGTCGGCCTGAAAATTTAAATGGACGCGTTAAACGGACGGACGATGCTGCGGCGGGTCCATCCGGCGCGAGCGCAACCACTCGTTCGCTAGCTAGTTCGCTCGCTCGCGTTTGGCACGAACTTTAATTCGGATTTAACTAACGGATAGAAGCAGTTTATGGACATGCATGGATACATGAGAGGAGGAGAGTTAACGGTGACCCGCGCGCCGAGGCTAAAGCGTCAATCTCGAGAAAGTTTCGGGTCGTTACAGCTCGAAATTTCGCTCACGTACTCGGCGAACTCCGTGCCGGCTATCGAGAATCGAACACAATCAAACTGCGTACAGATACATATGCATATATGCATGCAGCGTGGCGCGCGCTTCGCCCACCTCTATTGCTCTGTACAGCGATTAGTTTGATATATTCAAATTGTCACGCAAGTTTCACCCAGCTTCGTTAATCTCGGCGTCTCGTCCTTCCTAATCTTCTCTCCCTTCTCTCTCTCTCTCTCTCTCTCTCTCTTTCTCTCTCTTTTCTTTGGCTCTTCGCGCCGATAATCGATTTCGCCGAGAACATAATCGCGAATTATATCGTAGCGCTACCGGCTTGTACAAATTTTAATTTCATTCGCCGTCATGTCGCCGAAGCGATTTGCACAGCCCTTGAAGATCTGGCGTGAACAAAAAGAAAGTGCAATAAAAAGACTTATAATCTTGCATTAATATTTCACGGGACGCGACGGGAAGGGCAAGAGGAACGGGCGGAGAGAGTTTAAATTGCCGCGAGAAGCGACGGGCGATTTTCAATGTCGCGTCCGAGCGTGATGGTAAGATTTCATTTTCGCTCGCTATTATTCCCGCCGACGAGTCGCGCGACACGCTCCCATTTTCTAAGACATCCCCGACGCGCTGCGCTCGAAGGGTCCGCACATAGAGGCGCGGCATGTGGGACATCTATTTTCTCCGGAGCATAACCATTTTAGACTCTCAAGGCAATCCGAAAGACGAAGCGGGACACTGGAGATGGGAATGATTGTAATTGCCGGTTGCTCTCTGATTAAAGCGCCCCTGGCAAACTGCTATACCGCGCTGACAAGCGAGTTCATTAGCATGCTCGGCCCCTCTCGTTGTCTGCGTCGGGGAACTGACGTCGACGTCGACGCCGACGCCGTCGTCGTCGCCGACGCTGACCTCGACGTCGACTCAAGTTGTTCGACGCCATCCACGGGTTCTCCGCCACTTAAGTGCTCGGCGGCAACACTATACAATCTCCCTTACATCGTGTAACCACGATATAAGACGTTGTTACAGCTTATAGCGTTGTGGTCCGGAAGATTTCCAGAAGATATCCAGGGGAGAGAGAGGGGGGAGAGAGAGGAGTGTTGGAAACATGTATTGTGCCGAGAAGTTAAAATCTTGAAATTCGGAAACTGGAACAATCTCGCGAACAGTCGTAATGCCGAGACAATGGCTGCATTCCGCGGAGCTTAGCAACTTGCTTAACAACTGTTGTAAAATTCGTAAATCTGATTGGTGTATGCTCTTACATTCAGCCAAGTTTAAAGCCTGATGTTCCTGCCTCTTTTCTTTTTTCTTTTCTGACTTAAGCCTTAAGCCACGAAAAGAAAGAAAACGAGAAATTGAAAGCAGTATTGTAGATTAGGCTTAAGAGTCTAATCTACAAGATATATCAATCAGATTCACGAATTTTACAACTATAGCAAAATAACTTTTCTTACTGAACGCCCGTCAATATTCCGAAATACAATTTTCCTATAAAATATCTGAGAAATAAAAAAATATTTATTCAGTTTTTGCTATAACAATATATTTACATATACTAATATATGAAGTATTTTTCAAATAAAAATTATACATTTTCTTAAAATCTTAGATTTCATGAAAGTAATTCTTTATTCTATTTGATTAAAAAGAATTTAGATTTAAGTAAATATATTATTAGTATCTGTTGAATAAATATTTCTTTTTATTTTTTAGATATTTTTTCTCTAGTGTACAACTGTTGCTGTTTCGAGTAGAGAGAAAGCATTAACCACTGAATCTTTTCACATGAACTCGACCTTACTTATCAATCATGTCATTTCTTTCCTAGTATGAAACCATGAAAAGTGAATAATTTTGCAGTACTTGGATACGATCATAAGTCTTCTCTTCCAATATAAACTCATAAAAAAAGTGAACGTCTTTCCTATATATTTTATTTCCAAAGTTAAATTTCTCACTTCTTACGAGAAGTAAACGAGAAGTATACTAAGGAGAAAGAGAGATTTACGACTGACTCCCAGAAACTATTACTCCTAAAACACACATACAGGTGTATTAATATCTACGCATTTCGATAAATTCTTGCCGCACTCAAATGAAAAGATTAAGTCTTTTATTTAAAATGAAGCTTAATATTGGCTTTAAAGCCACTTTTTTTGCGCCACTTTATTTGTGTTTTCAGAAATTCTTTATCCAACAAGGCAATAAAATAAATATTATTGTTATTATTAGATAACCAATTCCCGATTGCACAACAAGATAATTCCAATATTTCGCGAAATTGTAACGCTATTCGCGCCGCAAGAAATTTTATGTTAAGTTTAACACATGCTACATGTCCCAATTTATACATTTTAATTTTTTGCTTTTATTTTAACACAAATAATTTAAGGCAAATATATTAACAAATAACACAACTTATCTGTAAACTTGACGTATAAAATGTCATCAAGGATGTATACATCGCATATATAGTGTTACTAACACTTAAAAATGGTGAATATGAATTCCACGCTTTTTGAATAGTTAAAACAACAGAATGGCAATTAGCACACGGGGATGTTAAAAATTTTACACGAAAATTTCTACACAAACTCTGATTTTCAACACAAAATGATTTTTTACCGCACGGACTTTGATATTGACTTTTCGGGAAATTATTCTGCTTTTTAAATATTGGTACATTTTTTTTGCAACAATGTAACATGCAATGTTTGAGTTATGTTTCCAAGCTTTGCTATCGAGTATCGAGCTATCGAGTTGTCTCAACAGACGCTATATCGTCCAAACATGACAATCTGCCTGTCGTGGGGTCGTAAAAAGACGGAGCTCGTAGCGAAGGAAACTCTCAGCCGAAAATAAGCACACCGTCATATTGGAGCCACATGGCGATCGTTATTCCGAGGTTACCGCGAAAAAACTCGTCGACAGCATTGCCTAAACACCGGCCCAGAACTATTCCCCGGGAATGTCGAGCGAGTTACTGGACAACTGGCTCCAACGTGACGGCGTACTCGTTTTAGGACGAGCGTTTTCTTTTTTTCGTAGCTTTATCTTTACGGTTAGTAGGATAATGCTGCTTTACCGCGTTACCGTGGCAATTTCCATTCCGGCCATTTCCGGCCAATTTTCAAGACGTACCTTCCAGACTCTAATTGAAAAGCATCGAGCCTCTGTTGTTATTCCTCTATTATGCTGAAGATGCAATGTACATTCATGCTTGCAAAACAATTCCGACACATTTTCCTGATGATAAAACTCCACGAACATGCAGGTAATCTGTAACGATAATCCGTTATGACAGAAGCTTGACAAGCTTGAATGACAATATATGAAATATCAAACATCACAATTGCACGCAGTGTGAAGCTCGATAAAAATTGTAGTTGATTAAAATAACCGGTAAATCAACAATCAAAAATGAATTAATTATTATGTATATGATTTATACATATTTCTTTTACATATATGTTTGTACATATTTTTATTTATAGATAAATATATTAATTAATGAGTTTAATAGATATCATTATATATTATATATGTAATCATGAGTGATGAAATTAATTATTAATCAATCAAATCAGAGTTTGACTTCAATTAATTTGACTGACATACAATTACTGATATATACATTTACATTTGATTTACTGATTATTAAAGGGCGCGGGTAATATTACAATCACAAAATATTAAATAGAAGAGTTCAGACAATAAGTCAATAAATTTACCTTTGCTGTAACTCTATCTGAATTTGAACTTCCTATAACATGTTCATGTACGCTAGAATAGAGCAGCTTCCCTGTAGTTTCAATCTTTACTACACAAATCTGAAACAGAAAATATTTTCCTAATTAGTCACAATGAGGAGGACAAGGGAAGGAAAGGGTAGAAAAATTGCACGATTCCGAGCTCGAGATTCGGCATCGCGAATATCTTTGGGGCGTCGACTTTTTCTCTCTCCCTCTAATTACCACTGCATTTCTAATGCCCGATTCATCAATCCGACAATTGTTTGATTCTATCTCACTTCAGGGAGATTATAATAACAAGTGTGAGTGGCCTACACACAATATGCGTAGTGAATTGAGCGTGAGTTAGAATGAGGAATAAAAATAATTTATTTCGCTTATACACTATATTCCCTTACACGAGAAATATTTCTCTTAAGTAAAAGAAATATTTCCGGTGTAAGGGAGTAAGAGTACAGGCGCATAAGTAAAATAAATAATTTTTGTTTTTTACTCTAACTTACGCCAAGCTTACCCTGCATATTACAGAAGGCTACTGAGAGACGCCGACTCGGCGACACGTCGTGACAAGCACCGGTAGCGTGTATCGAAAAACAAGAGATTATTCATTAATAAGGTACTCATCATATCTCCTGACAATCGCACATCGCTACTTTCGCTACTTCCAACTCATTTCCGCACGAGACTCACTTTTGACGGACAAAAGACTTCAACTTCTACTTCAATATTTGGCTCCAGGCTTCTCTAAGAGTTATGCCCCAACGCCATTATTCCGATTTATGATATATTTCGAGAATAAAGTCTTGGAAAATTCCAAGGCACGTACCAAAAAATTACAAGGTCCGAACTTGTTCGAACACGTTTTGTCGTGACGGTGGTTAGACCGGGACTTTTACAGACAAAAGACTGGTAAAACGCGTGGAGCGATGTCGATTCGTGTGTCAAGGCTGGCTGCCGACGCAAAAAGATCGATATCGAAAATGGCCGCGCAAATTACACGACAGTTGGCGCCACGACGTGGCGATCCGACAAGGATACGCTGTGGAATACTTTCTCTCTTGTTAACAAACCGAAGTTACTGCCCGAGATTCGGCGTCGTGAATGCCCTTGACGTCGTTTTTCTCCCTTTCCCTCTAATCAATACCGCATTTCTAATTCCCGATTCATCAATCCGGTCGTCGAGTTCTATCGCCACTTAAACGAAGTTACAGCAACAAGTGCAAGAGACGCCGTCGCGACAATCACCGGTGGCATGCATCGAGATAGAGAAACAAGATCACTCATTAATAAAGTACTCACGATACCTCCTGACGATTGCACATCGCTATTTTCGACATTCCCGACGCTCACTTCCGCACGAGACTCACTTTTAATAGACAAAATACGGGTAAAACGCGCGGAGCGATGTCAATCTGTGTGTCAAGGCTGGCTGCAGACGCAAAAAGATCGATACCGAAAATTGCGCGCAATTGATCACATATGCCGATAGTTGGCACCACGACGTGAGCGCTCTCGTGGCCCGACAAGGACATATTCTGTGACATATCCTCCTCTCTTTCTCTTGCTAACAGACCGACGTTACTACCCCAGATTTGACGTCGCGAATAGCCCTGGTGTCGTCTTTCTCTCTCCCTTTCCCTCTAATTACTACCGCATTTCTAATTCCTGATTCATTAATCCGACAATCGTCTAATTCTATCACTACTTGAGCGAAGTTATAAGGTGCATTCAGTACTAAAACTGCTCACTGAGCGTTCAATAAGCTCTTGCATCCAATTGGCATATTCCTTTAGATATAAAAATGGTAATTGTTCAGAAGAGCTACCTCACTTCCGATTTTAATAAAAGAGGGCTCAATCGACGCGTTTTTGCATGCCAAATAACTTTTTTCTCTGACAAAATCATCGCTCTCTACTGCGAAGCGAGATATTAATAGACAAAGTTGAGGGCGTGTTAGGTTAGAAAATCTGTCATACCATCTATCTCTAGCTATGTAACTGGGGCTCGCCCCCCAGACTCCCTTATCACGGGGGGTGGGGGCTATAGTTTCTTGTGCTTAAGCTAAAGAGTGCATTTCTCACAAAAGACTACAGCCCCCACCTCCCGTGATAGCAGAGTCTGGGGGGCAAAGCCCCCCAGTTACATAGCTAGAGATAGATGGTATGACAGGTTTTCTAACCTAACACGCCCTCAACTTTGTCTATTAATATCTCGCTTCGCAGTAGAGAGCGACGATTTTGTCAGAGGAAAAAGTTGGCATGCAAAAGCGCGTCGATTGAGCCTTCTTTTATTAAAATCGGAGGTGAGGTAGCTCTTCTGAACAATTACCATAAAAATATACAACAATCAGATGCAAGGGCTTACTGAACGCTCTGTGAGCGATTGTAGTACAGGGCCCTTATTCTTGAAATAAGTTGCGTATACGTAAGTTTTACTGCGCAGATTTAATCATACCATAAAATAGTTGCGTATATGTAAATTTTACTGCGCGGCTATTTTATGATATGATTAAACCTGTGCAGTAAAACTTACGTATACGCAACTATTTCAAGAATAAGGGCCCTGGATGTATATCCATGGTAAGAAGTGTAAAAGACGCTGACTCGACACGTCGCAAGCACTGGCGTGTATTGAGAAACGAGATCACTCATTAATAAAGTACTCACAGTACCCTTCTGACGATCGCACATCGCTACTTTCGGCACTCCCGACACTCATTTCCACAGGAGACTCACATTCGGCGACTGCCCGACGCCAGGATGTCGACTATAACCGCACAATAGATGACGTATGTACGCCGATCACAGGTTTGTTTACACTTTTAAGGACCTGAGCACAGACTTTTGCATAACGCATAATGCATAATACATAAGGAAATCAATCAATCAGAGTCATTCATTTCTATCCTGGAGAGGGAAATGAAGGTCTCTGATTGGTTGATTCCCTTATGCGTTATGCGTTATGCAAAAGTCTGTGCTTCCAGCCTAAGGGCCATCACACACAAAATTACATAGACGCATATGCATAGCATAAGATCATATGGACCAATGAGCATTGAATATTAAGTCGCCATATTGATGATTGATACTTAATATTCGATGCTCATTGGTCCATACTATCTTATGCTATGTATATGCGTCTATGTAATTTTGTGTGTGATGGCCTTTACACTTTTGTACCTAATGTCTATTGCACACCGACGCGATGAGCGATCCAATAAAAGCTCTTCTAAAAAGAATGTGCAACAGGCATTAAGAGTGTAAAAGTATCAAAAGTGCAAGCAACGCGAACAAATCACGCGTCTTGCTGCTATGACGCCCTCGGTCGGTCAGTTCCGCAGATGCCTCGCCACTCAATACATCAATCTATTTCATGGATCGATAAGTACCTATGATTATGGTTTCCACTCTAGCTGTACGCGTCTTTGTGCTCAGGCCCTTTCACGTAATCATATCCAATCAACGGCTAGCAATCCAATCTTGGCGCTTCCGCACAAGTCCGTCGTCTAACAGCACATCATATTCGCACGCGTTCACGACTTTCGGATTCGAGATCACCGCGTCGTCCCGACGAAGATGATCATCGCATCATCCTTTTGACATGGAGCGACATATCGTCTTGGTTCCGGTAGAATCTGTCGACAGTGAGGCATCCACGGGACTGTGAGTTGTCAACTTTACGATTATTTCTGTAGTTCCTCGCGGACGTCCGATTAGCTCGTTCGATGAATTCATGATATCTATCACGTACGGACATCTTTCTCTTCTCGTCGAATAGTGGCGGACAAATCGAACAGTGCGTGGAATAATGGAGAAAAAGTATGTAATTAGACGCCCGTGGGTGAAATGAATTCTTTCCGGCGGAACGATTAATTCGGCTGAGCGGGAAGGGCAAGGGAGAGGACTGCGCTCATTTGTCGCGTATATGTGAACGAGCGAGCGAGCCAGCGAAAGAGAGAGAGAGAGAGAGAGAGTCAGAAAGTTTTTCTATATTACACACGCGTCTCTCTTTTTACGTAATAAACGAGGTCTTCCTCGCACAACCTAACCTAACGTACAGCACACGGTGAGTCGTCGTGACGGGAACCTGCAATAATTCCGCGCGCACAGCACAAATTTGTATTCATTTCGTATGAATATTGTATAACAAAAACACCGATATTCCCTTGCTTACACCGTCATACATAACCGTTTTAATGTATCCATAAATTCTAAACGCCCGTTCGCCAAGCTGGTTCCCCGTAAACACTCCGGCGCTGAGAATTTAATCCATTCAATCCTTGTGAATACTCATTCGATATATTTTCGCGCCCTGCCGCTTCCCCGCACCTCGTCCCGGCGTTTTACGGCGTCTCAGATACGCGCGCCGACCAGACGAATCACGAAGTTCATCGCTGGCAGGTCGAGTCGACCGTACTTATTCAGCGGCTACGCGGTCGTCCTGAGATAAGACTCTTTTCTTGATCCACGGTCAGCGCGAGGCAGGTAGCTAGGTAGAGATAGGTAAGTGGGTGAGAGGGTAAGATCCTACCCTCGATCTCCTTCTGCGAAATCTTTCTTATCGCGAGAGACAGCGATTCGCCCGGGGCAGCCCGTTTGACGCATCGTACCGTAACAGCCGGAAGCGACGCGCCATCCGATAAATCATGTTTCTTAAACCCGTCCCGCTTGTCTTTGATACGCGCGATGCATAATTCGCCCGGCGAGCACGCGTTCAGCCGGTAACAGCCCCCTTTATTATTTTCCGGTGCATTCGCGCGCATTTCTACGGAGGACGCGCGGTAAACGTTATGCCGGCGACGGAAGGAAGCTCATTACCTGGCCGAATAGAAAAAAAGAGAGACGACAGAGAGAGAGAGAGAGAGAGAGAGAGAGAGAGAGAGAGAGAGAGAGA
>NW_022639471.1:1890129-1897277 GCF_010583005.1 Odontomachus brunneus
AGAGAGAGAGAGAGAGAGAGAGAGAGAGAGAGAGAGAGAGAGAGAGAACGCAGAACTGAAGGTGTGTCACACCTTATGGTCATATGTCGCGGTCTGTATCTTAACGTTTTAAACTCTAGGTTCAAATTCATCAATTCTGCGTTCAATCCTACAAACCCTTTTTTTTACAAAATAATCTAGAAAGACACTCCTAATGAAGAATTTGTACACTACGAGAAAGAAAATATTTAAAAAATAAAAATTATTTGTTTGGTGTGTACTAATAGCATATTTATTTATACTAATAAGAAATGTTTTACAAACAAGAAATACAATTTCCACAAATAAGAAATATTTATTTTATAAGAATACTTATTTTATAAATAAGAAAATACATATTTTTTATTATATTATTATATTAACATATTATATTTTATTATATTCTATTATAAAACCTTAGCTTGGCGTAAAAGCAATTGTTTATTTTGTTTACATAAAAGAATTGAAATGTGAGTAAATATTTTATTAGCACTCACACCGAATAGATATGTTTTATTTTTTAGATTTTTTTTCTGTCAGTGGTCCGAATAAAATTGACTGTCGTGATTTTCTGAATATGCATACGGGACAAATTTGGTTGGATTAATCAAATGGTGAAATGTGAACGAACCCGAATTCCGCGATTAATGTTATCAAAATTCTGTTCAAGTTAACAAGATTCTAATTAACCATACAAGATTCCTGGTTAAATAAAACTTGCAACTGTTCACGTTGAGCTAGAATTTTGGTAACTTCAACCGGAATTCTGGTTTGTTCACACATCACTAGACAATTAGAATTAATTCTCAACCAAATATTCTTTTCCGTACATAATCATGTACATTTATATCTGCATGTGTGTCGCAGCTAAAACATTTAATTTAATTTGTTTGAAGAAATAAGAGTCACTTGCTTTTTTCGTGAAAAACTTTACACAATTTCGAGGAGCAACGATTCTGCTCCGCGCACGATCGCTATATTGGTCTTTTTCAGCGAAAAAATCACTGTTTCACGGGTCGAGACGAAGAATATAACTCAATATAGGGCGAATCGATATTATTATATTGACGGGATCATTGCTGTGCCAATATAAAAAAAATTGAGGATTCACTCAAAGTGAATGTACATAACTATGTGCACTTGGATTAATTCTGTCGAGTGATCAACCGCCGCTGGTTTACTGTAAACGCGGGGCAAGGGCCGCGCAAGGGTGGATTCACGCGAGTTCTCGCGGCGACGAAAGGCGATAGCGAAGGTAATCCGACGGCAATTCCGCCGTTCGTTCGAACGATGATTATTCTCGCTCTCCTTGCTTTCTATAAGACGCGCGCTATACATTTCACGGTGTCGTGGCTCGGAGCATCGCCGTCGAATCAAGAAAGAGCGTCTCTCCTCTGCCTCCTTCTCTCTTTTTCTCTTTCTACTTTTTACCTCGACACAAGGCGAGTCGTAAAAATAAATCCGAGACTCATAATCTGTTTGAGGGGATAGCGCTTTTCGTTCTCGTCGCTCGCTCGGTGACGGAATGCTCCGTCACTGCGACGATATCGAGAAACCAGGAGCGAGAAGGAGAGCGATAAAGGGAGAGAGAGGGAGAACATGGGAGAGAAGGAAGAGTTCGTTCACCGTTTTCAGAACTTCGCGGCATTCATCGCTTCTTCCCGGGCCCTCCTTTGACGATTCTCCTGAAAGGCGTTGCTCGCGAACGCCCGTCGAGAGAGTGGCTCCACGTGATATACAGGATGCTTCCGCACGCGATAGTTAAGCGAGCTACGTCGTTTTGCTTTCTCCTTCTCCTCTTCCCCCTCCTTCTCTGCCCGATTAAAATTATTATCACGACGTTACGCGCGGTAATGTGCATAACGGACGGCGAAGGTAAGCATAAAAATATGCTTACGCAAACGAGATTCCGCGGCGGTGCGCATTGGACCGTCGGCAATAAAGCTCGATGAAATTTACACCGAAATGAGACTTTACGGTCCTAGGGAGAAAAAGAGCGTCTCCAACGTTCTAACCGGCGTGTCGGCCGGGCTCGCCTCACCTCGACCTGGACGTCCGATGCAGCTTCGCTCGCGTACACTCACGCGCGCGCGAACGAACGAACGAACGAACGTGCCGGGCGATGGGCGAAGAGGGTGACTGCACCGGCTCTCTCGCACCCCCTGGCGGAGTACAAAGTTTCATTCCTGGATGAAATGAAATGTTACATCGCGCCACCGTTTCCGCCGTCGTCCTCGTCTCATCCTCGTCGTCGGTCCGCCCAGTTCTTTCCATTCACGCGCGTCCTCCCCTTCTCGCTCTCTCGCCCTTATTTCCCCAGCTCGCTCGTCACCTTTCCACATTTTTATCCGCGCGCGCACGCTCATGGGAAAAGGACAAAAAGAAACGGCGGTTCATTTTCCTAATGCGACTGACAGCGCCGCCATATAACGGGAAACTCGCGATATGTCGGTCGTCGCAATACCGTCGTCGATACCGTCGGTCGTCGCGATTACGCTCGGCGATAATGAACGAAAGCAGCTCCATGATGGATGATGGAAATGTTAACGAGGTGCCGTGATGCGCGCGCGGAAGAGGGCGAGTGCCGGAGCAACAATGCGGATTTACCGGCGCGAGCCCTCGGAAATGCACGTCGGAAGTGCACACGACGCGCGGATGTCTCATATTTGAAATGAAAAATTATCCTTTGCGAAGAGAGTGTACACTCGTTTAATTTGTCCCTTCGACACGCTTCCGGGGCTAGTTCGGCCTTTCTTCTCGATTCAAGTTTTATCGATAAATGTATATTTCCTCGTAAATTCTCACCTCTCTCACCTGTCCGCCACGTTTCTCAGAAGAAGGCACGCGCGGTAATTAAAAAAAAAGATTTCAAGAGAATTGACCTTTTCAGTTGTGATTTAAAATAATCGCAATTTTCCAGGGTGCGGCATATCTAAATTTCTTTTCTCTTTATCATTATTTTCTTTGAAACATTTTAAGAAATAAAGAGAGAATAGAGAAAATACACAGAATGTCCCATGATGAATTGTACATACCAAGAGAACGTGTTCCTGGGATCAATTTGAGCAGAAAACTTCCTAATCCCAAATATGGATGAAATTCCTAAACTTTCAGATGTGAGTAAAATTTATAAGAGTTAGGTGCAAGCGTTCAAAGTTCAGTACTAGATCTCTGCTTTGTCTTCCTTAATCTTCTGAAAGAAGACTTCTTCTTTAGATCTTCTCCTTTAAGATAAAGAGTAGTGAACATCCAGAGCTGCATTAATATAATGTGTTAATCATGCATGTCGGCAAATAAGAAACAATTACGAGATTCTTCTTATTTTGTTCATTTTAGATCGCAATACGTGATGTATCACAACTGAAGAACGTTAATTAGGACATTTTACGTAATTTTTTATTTCTATTCAATAATTTTTGTTTTTATAATATTTGAGATTTGTTCGAATTTATTCTTCTCAATGACACAAAGCATTTCAGAAATTGTAATTCAATTATTAGTTTTAAACATATGTATTTAGGTAAATCCCGAATAGAAATTAATCAAAGTGAGTCCTATGTATGTAATGGCCCTAGCCAGGGATATCCTAAAACAGGTATACCTTCATAGAGCTAATAGCTATGGCTAAAATAGATAAATTCTGAATAGAATTTCATGAATAGGCCATAAATTAATGTTGACATGAAAGTTCTAAAATAGGCAAGCCTTCATAGAGCCCAGATATGACCAAAATAAATAAATTCTAAATAGATTTTCGCTAATGGCTTATGAATTTTTAGGGAAAAACGTGTGGAAACCCTAAACGAGGCTTGTGCTAATAATGCTAATCAGGAGTAGTTCAATTCTTGAAATGGTTTCAGTGAAGAAACGATTATTCATTAAAATAATTAATGATTTTTAATAAAATAGTAAATGATTTTTAATTAGTTAATGATTGATAATTATAAGGTAAATATTTTGATAAGTGTTACTATATTTTAAATAATTAAGTATCTGTCTAGTTAAACATACCAAAATATAGAGACTACTCAAATTTACAAGTCTAGGTGCTCATTTATAAGAACGTAACATTTCTATGTAGGATCTGTCTTTATAGGAGTACTTTGATAGAAGTAGGGAAAAACTGTCCAAGCCCTTTTTAACCATCGTTTTAAATTTCTTCCCAGGCATTGTGGATTTCATCTATGTTTATAGGAAGTTCTCGGCTTAAATTGATCCTAGAAACACACTTTCGTAGTATATACAGCTTGTGTTCGTGGGACATCCTGTATCTAATTTGCATTTTCCATGAATTGGGGAAGAAACAATAGTTTCAGTAAATCAGGAGAAATTGAATATTTTATCACGAAACTTTTCCGAGTACGCCACTTGAGGAGTTAAGACTAAGAGTGTTCGCACGAAACCGCAATGAAATATTTCCATCGTTCCGGGGGTTTCAACCTTTGTCACTGCATCCGTGTGAGATTCTCGAATTTCCAGAAGCCCGATGCGTGAGGTCGGGTCACACGCGTCCTCGACTCCGGTCCGGGAGGGCTTTGTGCCGGAAGAGCGATGCGGTATTAACACCTCAAATCAATATGCACGGAATTAGAGCGCACGCAATTTCATCAGCAATTCCGTGTCTCGAGCGAAAGGAGAGGAGCGGGAGGATTTTCGCGGAAAGAGAGAAGAAAATACAAAGCGTTTCTCGTCCGAGAACAAAAGTCGATGTTGCGTTATTATTTCCGGACTAGGGGCGGAAATTGAGCTACAAAGGACGTGAGCGTCCCTTTCCGCGAGCGTCGATCCGTTTTCCACATATTTCAGAGAACATTTCAGAGAACACGTCTGATTCTCTCTCTCTCCCTCACGGAAGCGTTTCTGAAATTTCAAATAAAATTACAACCCCCACACATGCGACGGACGAAAGTAGTCGAAGGGTCTCGCGCCGTCAATCGATACGTCGTGGCAGTATTAACGAGTAATACCGTGACGGAAGCGTGTAGATAGTAGTGGGCCCTCAATTGTTTTGGGCTAGCGCATGGCAACCGAAGCGTTGAGCCCTTCATCCCTAAATTGATACACCAGGGACCCCGTTAGAGTCCGTCGCATCGATTGACGTGCTGTGTGTCCGAAAAAAATGATTAATACCAAAATAACAGTCGGTGGAACACGACGGGAGTCACGACACAACTGACAAGACACGGGTGACTGACAACGACGGAATCACCGTGAGACAACAGGTCTGTTCTTTTCAGCTGAATTTGATTGCACTTTTTGCCTTTAGAGGAAAATAAATAGATGGGGTAAAATACTCGATTACTCACATCCCTCTAAGCCGTGGCACTCTGTACAAAGAGGATTTTGTAATAAAAATTATAATAGAATTATAATTAGTTAAAAATTACAATAGAATAAATTAATATAATAGAATAACGTAATGAACAAGTATATGGAATAATATTGAAATAATAATAAAATAATTAAAAATACAATAGAATATATAAATAGAAATAAATTACGACAGAATTTTGTAACTGACAAATAGATCGACACTCTGCAGTAGCTAACTATCTTCCTATTTCATACGTGCTATTTATATTTTGGGAACTGAATGTGCTATTAAAAACTTTGCTATGTTCTTTAGCAAAATAAAGACCTCACTGTGGCGAGTTATTCTTATACTACTAAAAACACAGTACAACAGAAAACTATAATATTCTCTCTATATAGACACACTAAAAGAAAAAATATCTAAAAAGTGAAAAATATTTATTCGATGGATATTATATAATAATATTTACTTATATCAATATATGTATTTTCACATTGAGAGAAAAACATTTCTTTCAAATGAAAAAATATATATTTTCCTAAAACACAATCGTCGCTCCTCACAAAAGCGATTGTTTATTCTGTTTTAACAAAAGAATTTTGAACTGAATATATTATTAGTCAGCGAATAAATATCTTTTATTTTTCAGATACCTTTTTTCTCAATATCGTTTTTCTTGCGACCAACGGCATCTGTTGACAATTTTAGTTGCAACGACCTCTTTTGAAATCATACACTGAGAGAAGAAATACTTAAGAGGTCAAAAATATTTATTCGGAATGGATCTCCTAATAACACATTTCATAAAAACAATTTTTTATTCTACTTGAATAAAATAACTAAGATTGAAGATAAGTTATTAGTACCCATCGCAAATAAAAATACACATTTTACTTTTTAGATATTTTCTCTCAGTGTACAATGCAGGCAAGAAGTTCAACTACAATGCTGGTCGCCAGAAAAACCATTTTTTTTCTCTATAGTGTCAATAGCCAAGGGGTTGCCAATAACAGAGTGTTTCTCTGTAACCCAGCATTAAAGAGAAAAGGAACAGAGATTCAATGCAACATTTGTTCGGCTAAAAAGAAAAGCAGACTCAATTTCTTCTCGCCTAATAGCCCTTGCGGCCGACCAGGACACACTTGCGCCCTTATCGCGGCCTGTTTATTTTGCACCCTCGTTTTGACAAGGACGATTATCAGGAGGCGCGCCCGCGCCCGCTGATTCGATATCTATTAACAAAAAGCTCCACTCGACAGTGATTCGTACACGTGTTACATTGCGCACGCACACTGTGCCGCTGCCGTGTGTACACGCGTGTGTGCACGCGTACACGCGAACGGCCACCCCCGCACGCTCGTGTGTCCGCGCTTCGTGTGTTCGCCAGATGGGCGAGCGGCGGGATGCTGCGTCGCGGCGCTCTACGTCCCACAGTGCGGTCGCGCTACGACCAGGCAAGGGGGAGAGAGAGGGAGAGGGGCGAAGCGAGGAGAGGAGAGGAGAGAGCGGGGAGAGGAGGAAAGCTCCGAGTGGAGAACGGAACCGTTCAGTCGCAGCCACGAAGCGGCGCCGTGCGCGACGACGACGACGACGTCGACGTCGGACACCCTCGCGCACACTTCCCTCGCTCTTCCATTTGGTCTTCTGCTTCCTCCTCTTCGTCTTCGTCTCCGGTCCATCGGTCGCGTGTTCGCTGCAGTGAGGGTTGCGGCCGCGAGGGTGACTCGGCAAGGAGAGGGAAAGGAAAAGAGTGTGTGTCTGGCTGAAATTAAATTTCGACCGGACGTTGTCCGCTGGACAGACGGACGGGGGGGGG
>NW_022639471.1:1897448-1897851 GCF_010583005.1 Odontomachus brunneus
GGGGGGGGGGAGACCACTTGGTCGTGGGAACTTGGGCATCCTTCTCCGTCGCTTTTTCTTCGCAATCTCGGCTCTCGATATCCTCCGTGGCGCATCGCGCGGACGTGAGTGCGGTACTTGGGACCGGGACGAATCGGCCCCGTGGTACGACGTGCGAATTCTCATCGGGGACGCTGAGAGGAGCAAGAGCAGAGCAACGTAGGTAGTCGCCGTCACACGGTGTGGTCGGGTCTATAATTAACCGCGGAGGACACGTCTGGAAGAGAGAAACGAGCTGCCGTTTCTACGAGAAATTCAGCTGGGAGGCTGCGAGCGACTCTCGACGGAGTGAAGGAGGGAGAGAGAGAGAGAGAGAGAGAGAGAGAGAGAGAGAGAGAGAGAGAGAGAGAGAGAGAGAGAGAGA
>NW_022639471.1:1897868-1898930 GCF_010583005.1 Odontomachus brunneus
GAGAGAGAGAGAGAGAGAGAGAGAGAGAGAGAGAGAGAGAGAGAGAGAGAGAGAGAAAGAGAGAGAGAGGAGACGCGACAGGAAGACAGTGAGAACGCACAGTCAATGAGCCACGCAACGCGAGGAAAAGTGCGGATGTGCGGTCTTCGGATCGCGAACTCGCCGGCGACGAATTGCTGCCACTAGGAAACGCGGGCGTTTCGATCCGCAGGTCTAAACTCGATCGACGAGGCGACGTGTATTTCGGGGAGATCGGATCCTACGGAGAGTAATTTTCGGGGGTGTACCTATCGAGGAGGGATTATCGGGCGCAACGCGTCGGATAGTAAAGCGAGGTCCGGCGAATAATGAACTTCCCGGATCTCGTTGCAGAGAGTTACCAAGTGTGTGAAGACGGAGAGGATCAGCTGCGGGACTCTGTACAGTGAGTGTGAGCCAACCGTGTGGCCCGTGTAACAGTCTCTTCCTCTCTCTCTCTCTCTCTTTCTCTCTCCCTTTCTTCCTCCCTTTCTCTCTCTCTCTCTCTCTCTCTCTCTTTGCTTCATTAATTTTCGCGCATACACGGTGACGAAACAGCCGACGGAAACCAGTCGCGCGCTATCAATCCCCGGACGACTCGAGTCGCACGGAGCAGGAATCAGATTTAACCGCGTGACTCATCATCCGAAGGAGCGCCCGGGCGATACCTGGCGCGCTCGCGTTTTCGTCGAGAACACGGTGCGCGAGCCCGAGGAGGCCGGACTAAAACGGCGGATCCACGAGAGGAACGAACGCGTTGGGAAACGACGACAAGGCCGACACCGACACAGGTAGGCTAGTGGAGCGGTACTCCAGGTTGAAGTCGAGGGCTACACGCGTCGGCATGTCCTGATCCACGATTAGGACACGTCGATCGATCCGGAATTAACGCCCTCGCGAGAGAGACCCACGAGCTGCGACAGGACCATCGATAGCCTAATAAATGTCACTCGCAACGATCGATCGGCGCCTTTTGCCAGCCATGACGTAAAGAGAGAGAGAGAGAGAGAGAGAGAGAGAGAGAGAGAGAGAGAGAGAGAGAGA
>NW_022639471.1:1899046-1929316 GCF_010583005.1 Odontomachus brunneus
AGAGAGAGAGAGAGAGAGAGAGAGAGAGAGAGAGAGAGAGAGAGAGAGAGATAGAGAGGGAGGGGGGGAGAGAGAGTGTGTATGAGCGCGCGATTTAACAGCGGCGCAGAGTGCGCGAGGGTTTGTGAACCGCCGAGCGTTGTCGAAAGCGCGACTGGTTCCCGCCTGGTTACGAGAGGCTGTAACGAGGAGAAGCCCGTTGGAAAGGGTGGACGCGTCGAAGTTCGCGGTCGGGACCCTGGCCGACGGCGACGGCGAAGCCGCGCGTGAAGCGGAACAACCCCTACGTGGTCACGGATGGAGGATGAGGAGCGGTGCGTGAGGGAGAGAGGCGGACGCTCCTAAACCGATGAGATGACAGTGCTGTGCGTGCTGTGGGCTACTCTGTCCACTGTGGCCTCAATCCTGGCGTGCTCCGGTTTTTACCTGCCCTACTGGATTCAGGTAGACGAACGCGCGCGTCCCACGATAGTCACCATATGTACCATTAGTGGAGGACTAAAAGGTTACCCGTAATTTCTGGAATGAGTTTGTGAACTCGTTCTCCTTGTCCAACGAGAACATTCTTCCATTGGAGAACGAATTCTCCCATTAGACAAGATGAGGAGTTCACAAACTCATCCCCAAAATTACGGACTTTTTAGTTCTCAATTGTACGTGTAGAATGTTGAGAGAAACGTCTGTTCTCGCTCCGAATTCTTCGCATTTCTCCATAACGAGATTCTTTTTTGATATTTATTCCAATTTTATGAGGTCCGTATTAATAATCGTTACTTGAAACTTGTCCTACGTGAAATCTGAATTTAGAGTTAGGTGAGTTTTTTATTTGAATTATATGATATATTTTTATATTTGCAATTGCGATTTAGCGAAAAAATTCATGTTTAATTCTAAATTAAAATCTGAGTATTTCACCTGAGACAAGTTTCAAGTAACGACTATTAATACGGGTTTTAAAGTGAAACAGCGAAAATATTTCCGACTGAATCAGTAAGAGGAGCGTTTCACCGATGATGAGTGAATACACCGCAAATCCAAATGTGGATTGCCGTCCTAAATCTTGCCGTCTTAAACCACGTCATTTGACACGTTTAAACGTATCAAGTTATAATTTACACATTTTGAAAGTGTTTAGTGACGTGATTTGGAACCGCAAAAAATGTGTGAAAAGAGCATCAGTCGAATTACACATTCATGCGTTTAAAAATAACACACTTGGATTTGCAGTGCAGGTCACAAGTTTAACTGCGATATCGGTCGCAAGAAAAACGAGGTTTTTCTCGAGTATCAATGAGTAAGAGGGATATCAATAATTGGATGTTTCATCTTATCTCATTGATTTTCTCCAGTGGAAGTAAAATTTCACCGCAAAAGTAATATACGAATTCGTTATACGCTGTGTTAAATCCAACTTCCTACGTTCGATACGCGGCAGTGACTTTTATGCAAAACCATTGTTTATGTTTGCAAACTGCATAAAAATGGGAACAGTTGTTACTATTAACTAATCTTTTTAGTGAGAATTTATTGACTACGGTGCTATAGCTATAACTAGTCTAGTGTATCTAGTGTAAATTAGTATAGAGTTTTTTTAGTGAAAAATAAACTGAATATATTTTAGATAGAAGCTTTCACGCGACGCGGAGAAATATTAGATGTGGTTTCCAGATTGTGGATGCGGTTTCACAGTTTTATGAATTTGTTGCAAACATTTGTCAGACAGAGGAGCAACTTGATACTGAGTCGTTCCTCAGTAAATTTGTTTGCTTATAAATCATTTTTCAATCGGGAATTAAGCGAAAATGTTAATATTTTTAATTAATTATGAAATAACAGTAATTTTTTTACTTATATTCTTTTGTTCCAAGAAAATAGCTATAAAATGAAGTCTGTTTACTAAAACTTTTATTCATCAAACTTTGAATAAATGGGAAACTTTTATTTCTTTGAAAGTAGAGAAAAGCTACAAGTAAACAAAAACTTTTATACTGCTTTGTGAAAAATTAAAAGTTCCTCTAGATGATCACGCAGATTTCGCGTTAATATTACACGTAGGTTTATGCCTGCGTTTAAACTTTTATATACAATTCAGGCAGCAACGTAACGTGATTTTCACATTAATTTTTGATCAGTCATCACGTCAATTATTCTTCTATAATTATGTAATAATGACGTAAAAACGACAGGAATAAGTCGTAGCTCACAGACGTCATAATGAAATGTGAAATGTCGTATCACATTAACTTTATTACTTGGTCTTTAAATTGATATTGTGTTATTACATTATATTCATATATCTTAAACGTCAATTATTGGATACATACTAAGACTGGTAATTATTATTTATCAACATAATTATAGTTCGCTTACATTATCTCGAAATTTATTTTTATATTCTGTTCGTAAAATAAATCCTTGAGATATAAAAAATTATAACCTGCTTTTTCTTTTGTGTCTATATTCTGATTTTAATTCTTTGAAAAGTATAATATAATATAATTAATATAATTTAATAATTTAATATAATTAAATATAATGTACTTTGAAGTAAATTTAAAAAAATATGTTTCTTTTTTAAAATGAATAACAAAAATAAAATGAATAAAATGAATAAAATAAATAAAATGAATAAAATGAATAAAATGAATAAAAAATATGTTTCTTTTTTAAAATAACTGTTAAAAATAAACTCCTAGCAATATTTAAATATTGATGTAAAAATTAACTTAAAACACGAAGAAAATGATTCGAAAGTTAGAAGTTTACGAATAATTTTTATTTATGAAAGTTAACAGTTTTATTCAACCCATAGTTTCAATATTGATGCAATTTGTAAACACAAACAGTGTCTTATTAAATTTGGTTTCCGAGTTTGAGCTGCGTGGATTCATCTTTGTTTGACTCCGACGTTTCGCGAACATTTTAGTCCGCTTCATCAGGGAGGAACGATGCTGATGAAGCGGACTGAAATGTTCGCGAAACGTCAGAATCAAATAAAGATTAATCCACGCGGCTCACACTCGGAAGCCAAATCTAATGTGCATGGACACCGCGAAAGCCTAAAAATTCACAGACAGTGTCATCACACGCAAGGCGCATGGAAGCCATTAATTTTATCGTCACGAATGCAAAAAGTTGGATTTGGTATGACGTATAACGAATTTGTGTAGCGTACAGCTTTCGCAGTAAAATTTTGCCTCCACTAGTCAAGATCAGTGAGACGGAATAGCGAAGTGGGAGCGTTTTCGCTGAAAATCAATGAATACCCATTGATTGTCGATGAAATGTTCCTTTCGCCGATTCAAACGCAGAAACGATTTTACTGATTCACTTTAAGGGAGAAGAAGCCCGCTATACAGGGTATCTCCGATAACTGATCGAGTAACCGCCGCGTACAAGTAGAACGGGTCAAAATAATCATAAAAGTTATACGCTATTTTGAAATTTTCTCAATATTTATTCCGTAATTAATTAAAATGTATAAACGAATGAGGCTTACTTCTCAGCAACGATGAGTAAATAGCTGATTTCGAGGCGGAGCAACGTGTCGCTTGTTACTCCGCCTCGAAATCAGCTGTTTATTCATCGTTGCTGAGAGGTAAACCATTTCTTTTATATACAGAGCCTTACTGCTTCTCGTGCACTGATTCGTTTATACATTTTAATTAATTACGAAATAAATATTGAGAAAATTTCAAAATGGTATATAACTTTAATGATTATTTTGACCTGCTCTACCTGTTAACGGCGGTTGCTCAATCAGTTACCGGACACCCTGTATAGAGTTTACAAGTTAGCTAGATGGACAACGACAAAGAAATGGGAGATCTCCGTTCCCTCCTTCGGTTTGTTTGTTCGTACGTTCGTTCGCTCGCTCGCTCGCTTGTTGTTTGCTTTCTTTCCTACGCAAATATTTCCCATCAAATATTTCGCTCATAATCGAATCAATATCTCAATTGCTCACGAATCACGATACACCGCCGCGTGGCGCTTCGATGTTTGACGGTCATTAGCGTGTGACATTAATGGGCCGATAAAGCAGCGTTATCGATAAATTCGAGCGACTCGTTGAATCCAGATAGCGCGATAAAATGGCGTTATTACCGGTCGCACAACCGAATTAGCCCGGGCGTTGGGCGCGGATGAGGGCCTGCACGGCTTGCCGATCTGAGCGGCACGCGAGCTCCGTATCTTCGCGTGACTGGCGAGTTGCACGACTGCGAAATGGCCGATAACCCTCGGCCGGCAAGTGGCGAGTTTGCAAATAATGCTTGTCGGATACTTGCGCGTCCAACTTCATCGCGGGACTCCCATTCCCGCGTCCCCGCATGTGGAAACCGGCACGACGTCGTTCGCGCGCACGTGAAACTTCGCCGTACGGTCATTTCGGACTTCGTACGATCATAGTTCGCGCGTTCAGGACTCTTTCGTGCGCGCGTACACGTGTATAAGTGTGTGGTTCATAATACGGGGAGGAGGCCCCGACTTCCCTTATCGCGTCGAAGGGCGCCCTCGTATCGACGACTTTGACGACTTCAACAATTTCTCGGGCTACGAGCGATTTAACGGGCGCTTCGATAAAACCGAAATTTGTGTGTTCGGTCTGTGGAGCGAACCCGGTATCGTTATCAGTTATCTCGCAAGTCTGTACGACGTGTCGGCAAGTGTATTTCGCGATTACCATACCGGATACAGACGAAGTTTTCGATCCGGGGGCTAGGAAGAAGTGATCGTGTCGATTTGCACGTCTTTGCGGACGCGCAACGCGAATTTGCATTGACACTTTGACGACACTTTGACAATTTGCATTAACGTTGCCACGTGAATTTATTCTTCCAGCGATTATATCGCCTTTAAAGCAAATATTTATCTATATGCAATAACAGTTTATAATTGTAATATCATGGATAGAGGTACACGAAGAGAAAATATTACAGTGAAAATTATATTAAAATAATTTTGCTCTCTATAGTGCTCCTAGTAAAGCTGGGCTAAACTGAAATTGCAATATAGATTATTATTAAAATCATAAATATCACAATCTACCTGATAAACACGAAATGAAACATGAAAATACGAAATTGTTAAAGTTTTTAATTAGTTATGAATTAACAATAATATTCACGTTTGTATCCTTTTGTTTCTAAAACAACAGCTATAAAATGAAGAATCCATTTACTAAAACATTTATTCATCGAGTTTTAAATAAATAATTTTAATTTTTAATAAAAGAAGTTACAGATAAACAGAAATTTTTATTTCGCTTTGAAAAAGTAAAAGTTCCTCTGAATCAAACACATTTTCCCGTTAATGTTACACACAGGTTTATGCCTGCAACGAAACACAATGATCATTTAAATATATTATATACAGTCCAGGCAGCAACATAATGGCATTTTCACATAAATTTCAGCAATTATAATAATTCTGTGTTAAAAAGTCAAACGTGCATAACAATTTTAGGCAAATATGTCATAACTTCGGACATAATTCTGTATAGCTCAAGGTTACAAAATTTTGTTGCAATTTTTACTACGATATTTCCTCTATATGTATAAAGTTCCTATAATACGCAAACTAGATGTTTGCATTTATGCACACTGAAAGAAAAAATATCTAAACAGTAAAAAATATGTTTTTACTCCGTGAGTACTGATACTATATTTACTTATGTTAATATATATATTTTTCCGAGAGAAAAAAAGGTTGGTCCAATTAAAATTATAGTTATTTTTGGTTGCAAGCACATTTTTTGGTTGTTCTAACACAAAACTAGTAATTAATAATAATAAAAATAGTAGTAGTAACATGTATATAAATTTATAATCACTAACATTCTAGCCGAATTTAATAAAAAAAATTAATTAATAAAAATGTTTCTAATTATAATTTATAGTAATTACTTTTCTATATGATTTCAGTTACAAATACCATAAATTTCTTTCTCTCAGTGTGAAGAAGAAAAATTTCTGAAGAAAAATTTCTTTCAACTGAGAAAATACACATTTTCTTAAGACCGTAAACCTTTCAATTTTATTTTGTTTAATTACGAGAATTTAGATTTAGGTAAATATGTTTGAATAATTATATTGCAAGTACCTACCGAATATATTTTATTTTGTAGATAACTCTTCTGTCAGCCATGCGCAAGGAGAACATTTATTTCTTTAAGAAGTGTCTTGAAATTTGTCGGCTTGTCAGTTGGATTTTTCCGAAATAAGTGCGACCGTCAAAGTGTTAAGATCGTAGCTCACGAAAAAGCGCGCGTCGTGTAACACTTTCATTGCGTTATTTTTAACTGCTGCCGAGCGTGCGTTCGAGTCTCGTTCGAATAGCAGTGGTACATTTATTACTCTCTTTCCTTCTCTCTCTTTCTCCCTCTCTTGCTTGAGCTGTTCACCGTGAGAAATCGAACGACCGAGACGCGAACTCGCGAACTAGAATTTCAAGACTCACCGAAGTCGAGTTTCGGGGCCGTGAGCGACGACGAAAGCTCTCCGATGTCCGCGGCCATTAACTTGATTCCTGCCGCGCAATTAACTGTAATTCAATTATACGCGTATCGATGTGTCTCAAATGAATTGGCGGGGAATCGGAGATGCGGAAGGCGAACTTCCTCTCGTCTCTGTTTCTGGAGTCGGCGAACTGACGAATTTTTGCTCGGGAGTTCATCGACGCGTGAGGCGAGCAACTTCGAGATAAGGTCGTGAGCGTTATCCCGGAATACGGTTGCCACTGCGCTCACGTATTCGCGTGTGCTATTTACGTTTCATTTTCGCATTGGTTTGTTCGTGCGCCCGATGTAAAATGAGATACCAAGGCGGCTGCTGCGCGATGAGGGGGGAGGGGAGGGCGAAGCAGCGCGCGGAAAAAAAAAGAAGTAGTCGGCGCAGAGAGAGAGCAACTCGGATGTAAGGATAAAGGAGGAGTCGTGGAAACAAGAGGGCAGGCGGGGAAAAACGGTGGAAAACGTGAGAAATCGAACGAGCCCCGTCCGGTCCAACAAGATGGATCGCGGAGCCGCAATAGTAATCGGATTCTCCGTCCTGAGCGACGAATAAAACAACGAAACTGCAACATTACTTCCTGCCGTACACGCGCGTTTTAATGCCGGTTTTTGTTACGTTGATTGTAACTTAAGCAGAGAGAGCCTCGGAGGGAGAGTGAAATGAGAGTTTCGTTATGGTAAAAGTATGAAACGCCGTCCGAGTGAGAAGGAAATCGCCGTTTGCTCTGACAAGCTCGACAGGACAGCAAAGACAAGGCCGTCATCGGCTACGTGAACGTGACCCTTCTAAAATGCGCGGCGTATAAGGATGCAATGCGTCGTGAGATGAAATTACGCCAGAAATTAAATCTTTAATTTATATCCAATTAATTGAATGCTACGCTGAATTTACACGTGCCCGCCGGGCTCAAATTTTCAGCGCTCTGTTAATGATATTTCAAATTAATTTAAATTTATTATAATTAATGATTATCATTTAATTTTTAATTAACCAATCGTCGAAGCTCTTAAATATTTCATCAACTGGAAATAAAAAAACTCGGATAAAAGCCGACGCAAGCCGATGTAAACTGCGAAACTTACAATTCATAATATGAAATACGACATGGGCTTTCAGTCAAATTTCTCCAAGGTCCGTATTGATAGTTGTTACTTGAAACTTGTCTCACGTGAGATACTTAGGTCGGTATTAATAGTCGTTAATACGGATGTATTAACCTGGTTCAAGTAAACTTGCTTCAAGTAAGACACTCAGATTTTAATTTAGAGTTAGACCTGAATTTCTCAGCTGAATCACGATTGCAAATGTCATATAATTATATAATTCACATGTGTTATATAATAAAAACTCTTATCTAACTCTAAATTCAGATTTGAATATTTCACGTAAGACAAGTTTCAAGTAACGACTATTAATACGAATCTTAGATTTCTTAGTTATAGTGACGATATCATTAACCAGAGCGTATTTATGATAAATGTCACCCCAACCGATTTCTGATTGCTACAAAAGGCACAACTACATTTATGTAGTTGATGTACCAAAGTAACTGAGTCTTACACATTACCATCATACAAAGATAACTAAGGTAATCCCATCATGTTGCTGACAACTAAATATTTCTGATAATATACACCACGTTTATTTTTCCGTGCTCATTTACAGATTGAGTGAGTTTCTTACACTTACATAACAAAAACAAACAACGCAACTTATACTTATACATAAACTCTATTCTAATATAAAATAACTCGATTCTAATTAACTCTTTCGTCTCCTGATATTTTACTGTTCTTTGTTTAATATTCTTTTGAATGCTCGATAAAATAGTTTCTAATCAGACAAGTATAATAGAACTCACTCACAATCGAATTAGAGAATCCTCCCGGAAGCTCTCACGCGTCAGCCAGTAACTGATGTGGCAATCAACCTGTCACATAATGATAATGACGATTACGTGACAGATTGATATTGCGATAACGTAGTCGACGCGAGGTGTAGTTCGGACAGCCAGGTGATGCCGACTACGACGAACATTGTGTCAGGGTGACGAGTGTAACGAAGTCCCGTCGACTGGCTGTGACACGAGGCAAAATTTCGACCCTTGAAACTCACTGAGAGACGTTCGTTACGCGTGCAAGATTCTTGAGCGCGACAAGAATGCTCTGGGCACTGCAACTTGGAAGCGGCAAGTTGATGAGCCGAGTATCGTCGACGAGGTAACTTCGTACTTCGTGCGCGCTCGACTACTCGCCTTTACCTCTAAGGTCTCGGCGATGTCGCACATTCAAAGCAGTTTGCAAACGAAGTCCCGGTCGCGGACCAAATTGTTCGCATTCGCCGCGGGTGGGAGCGTTTCTCGAGAAAAATAAACTTCCGTTTTCCATTTAAAGCCTCTTGATACCACTATTGAAAGCTGATGATGTTAGAAGCGAGCAAACGCATGCCAAACATTCTTGAGCGCCATCTCTAACAAGTGAAAAGATACTTATACGAAAGAACACTTCAGATCTTTTCCCTCGACAGCCAATGAATAGCCTTAAGATTTACGTAGCAAGATCGCACGTAAGAGAAGAATTGGTTGGATTAATCGAATGCCTAGTGAAACATGAATGAACTAGAAATTCCGGCTCAAGTTACCAGAATTCTACTCAAGTTAACGAGATTTCTAGTTAAGCCGAACTTGCAGCTGTTCGACTTGAAGAGTCGATCTATTTCTAGTTGACTAGAAATCTTGTTTGGATAATCTTGTTTGTTTGTTTGGAGAATCTTGTTAACTCAGATTAACAGAATTCTGACAACACCAGTCCACGTTTCGCCGGACATTTGGTTAATCCAACCAAGTTCTTTTTTTTCGTGCACGGGGAAAGGTGGGTTGAAGAGGGAGCTTGCTAGTGTGTCGCGTTAATCTCACGGCTATTTATCATGACCGTGTCGAGGGAAGAGGATAGCTTTCGGAACATTTTACAAGTGCGCTCAAGCGAAGCAAAGTGTTCCTCCACACGGACGTCCTTTTATTCGACGAAAATGGCACTCGGGAATTTTTGGCATGCGTTTTCTCGCTTCTGGCGTCGTCAGGTCCAGCAGGAGTGGCGAGCAGGAGCCTTAAACGTCGCAGCGCCGCGACTCCGAGACGAGGAGCCAAGTTCGGCCGCGAACTTGCGAGGTCCTTCTCCCCGCTGCGTTCTCTCGCGCGCCGGCTGCACTTTTTAGCGGATATTTCGCGCTCGCGCGCGCGTCTCTGAGAGCCCCTTTGTGCCGTTTAGAATTAATGATGTATCAGTACGGGCTACTCGCGGATCTCCGGAAGAATCTGAGTTTGTATAAGGAGAGGCTTGTTGCGAGACGAGTCTTGTTATCCGAGGCGTTTCATCAGTTTAATTAATGGACGGCGCTCTTCGCGCCTTTCCCCCCTGCCTCTCTTTCGAACCAATTACTTCGCCTTACGCGATTTCCGCTGCTAACGTCCCTTACTACTCCGCTTGCCTTAACTTCGTCGAAGGTGCGAGCTGAGAACGAACGCATTTCTGCATTTTACGACGTGCTTCCCTCGCGGCTCGCCGGCGAGATATCGCGCTGACTCACGGCGAATATATATATTTTTTTGACACGCTGCACATATTAAACTACCGAGAGCGCGACGATAATCGCCTGAGTTCCGTTTGGACTGGCGTAAATTCACTCCCACGAATCCATTTGATCATTATATTCCCAAACCGAACTTCGTTGCGCGTGAAAGGAATAATAAAAAAAAAAAAAAGAAGAATAACAAGCACGTCGATAATAGTAAGCCCTCCGATGCTTCGTTAATTAAACGCGTACGTGTGCACACGTGTACGATCGCGCACGTTCGGCACATTGAATTTGTATAACTGCACACAGATTTGCATTTGTCGCCGCGATTTTCCATCTCCGCGAGGCTGAAAGCCCGCGCGCGAAATCGCGTTGTTTGAATTTTACGTTCGGCCCTTTATTACAGCTTGTTAATAAAAACAAGCGCGGCGAGCAACGGGCTCGACGGCGGAAAGGGGCCGGCAGAGGGAGGGGTGGCAAACGACATTTGGCGGGCTTATTGCGACCCGTGCTCCGCCAGACGTTCGCGTTATGCTTTTTTTCCGTATTAAGAGCAGCGATCGAAAACATTCAGGCGGGACGGCGAGACGACTTGCGTTTCTTTGGCGTCGTCTTGAAAATCTGCTTGAACCGCCGCGGAGAGAAAGATTACCGAGAGCCAGAGGGGCGAGAGAAGGAGAGAGAGTTGTCCTCGTCGCCTTCGTGCGCCATTGCGTCGCATAAATGAATAGAATGCATAAGTGTCTCGTCTCTCGCTCCCAGGCCTTGTTGCTCGATCGACCGGCGAGGATTTTCGTGTCAGGAACGAGCCGGGGGTGACGAAGCGGCGCGTCGCCGCTGCGGACGTTTACACGCGGTTCGCCGACGTACACCATCGCGCATTGCCACTCACTTTTCCCGCGATCACGCTCGCGGAATGCGCCGCGAGGAACGTCGTCCTGGCGAGCAAGAATTGCGTGCGTGTGTGGCGAGGCGTGAGGAGCGGCAGACGGCCATTTCCAACGTTGCAGCTTGGATTGCTCGTGATTTCCAACCACCCTACACTGTTAAATCCGTAGTGTCA
Source organism: Odontomachus brunneus (assembly GCF_010583005.1). Taxonomy (NCBI): domain Eukaryota; kingdom Metazoa; phylum Arthropoda; class Insecta; order Hymenoptera; family Formicidae; genus Odontomachus; species Odontomachus brunneus. Next base: position 1,910,192 of record NW_022639471.1, read on the forward strand.
AATTATACTCAATTTGAGTTATTTTTAACCATTCCTATAAATCGCCACTGCTCCTACTAAATATGTCGTTAATTTAACTAATGTAATAGAGTTGAATAATTTAACTTAAGAAATGTATTAAATTTGACTAAAATTTTGTTTATTTTTTATTATGTGCATGTAATGTAACCTTTGTTTTAGTAAAAAATAACTTAAATTGTTTTAAATGGGTTGATTAGATGTGATGTTTTTTTAAACACATGTTTTGCGTTAAAATAGTAAATTTTGACACACATGATAGTTAAAAATAACTAAATATTATTTAACTCAAGAAATTGGTTTAAATTTGATCCTCCAATATTTAACAATGTAGTCGAAGTTTTGACCCTATTTCCAGCCTTACTATTCATTCAGCATCTATTTTGACACTCTGAAACCTCTATATCAACCCCTTTTATTTATATTTAACCTATCCAAGTTGAAAGCTTAACTTTCAGCCTTACAATTCTATTCAACGCCTATTTTGTCGTTAAAGAAAGTGAAAAGAGAAATTTCGGATATCATCAGAGTCAAAGTAGGAGTAATGTATCATTAGAATGAAACATACTTCGCTAATTTAGCTCCTACTGCGTTGAAGACTTCAAGGTTTAACATAGGATCAAAATTTCGACTCGGGATTAACCAGAAGTCTTCTCGAGTCGAAATTTTGATCCTACTTTCAGTCTTACTATTTCACTCAACATTTATTTTGACGTAAAAAAGTAAAAAGGGAAATTTCGGACATCGTCAGAGTTAAAATAGGAATATATTGTATCATTAGAATGAAACTTACTTTACTAACTTAGCTTTTACTGCATTGTAGAATTCAAGATTTAACATAGAGCCAAAATTTCGACTCGGAGTAGTATGGGAAAAAATTTTATTTTCTCGGCTGGTAACTATCACGTGTAAGAGAGTAGTACTACTATGTGGTCTCTATTCGAGTCGAAATTTTGGCCCTATATTAAACTTTGAATTCTATGACGCAATAGGAGCTAAGTTAGCAAAGTAGATTTCATTCTAATGATATAATTTATCCCTACTTTGACTCTGATGATGTTCGAAATTTCATTTTTCACATTCTTTAGCATAAGAAATGTATTATAGGCTTCAAAATATCAAAATAGATGTTGAAAGGAATAGTGAGACTAAAAGTAGCACCAAAATTTCGAGTCGGACAAAAACAGCAGAAAGACGAGATATTCATTATGCTTCTAGACGATGATGAGTGGTTGCACGATTGCGTGTCGATCGCATTTCATTTCTCATTATTTGCAAGGGAACTGTGTTGCATAAATAAATATATTAATTCGATTTCTGGTCGAAGGAAACATAACTTTTCCGGTTCTCCCATGAGCCAAATTCCAAAGACCAGAAATTCTGTTTCCTTAAACCAGCGCGGAAGTGTCCGTAAATTCCGCGCGAATTTACGCGAGCTTTAGGCCCGTTAAATTTTTTATCATGGCCATTTCGGGCCCTCTGTACGGTCTCGATTTTACCAAGTTTAAGGTTAACGAGCCTCTTCGAAGCGCCAGCCAAGCCTCGGCGTTATCGTTAACGTCGGAGAACCTTGCGATAAGGGGGGACGCTGGCAAAGGGACGGGAAGGGGGGGAAGGGGACGCTAAAACGCAGCGGCGTAACCGTCGCGTTTCCGCGGCCTTCTGCTGTGTTTCAGGGCCGACTGCTGGGTAAGGCGGACGCGTACTTCAGTTCCTTTCGGCGCTGCAACTACCCGCGAATCAGGGCACCTAACGCCACGCCTGAGATAGTTTACGAGTGCGCGAGGTACTCCAGGTACGTATTTCCGCATTAATGTATTCCCGTGCCAAAGCGGCGGCGGCTGCGAAAGCGCTTTAAGCTTCTCGCAGCGAGGAAAACGGCGAGGCGTGCGGTCGTCTCTTTCGCGAGCAGAGAGAGAGAGAGAGAGAGAGAGAGTGCAAGCTGCGAGGGATTTTAAGGAACGGTCGTTTGCAAATTTGCTCAGTCACTCTCGCGAATTACTGTGCAGATCGCGTAAAATGAGAACAATTACCTCATCGGATCGGAAGAGGGCGGTGGACGTTCCTTCCTCGTCCCTGGAGTGCGCCTTTAATTTTCCCAACCCCTCCCGCATGCCCCTCTCTCTCTCTCTCCTCCGATCGCGAATTGCGTAATTTCGGAAAATGTACTTCTCCCCTCCCCCCGGCGATCGGAATTACAGCGCGCGACTCGCAAATTCTCTCGCGGAGAGAGAGGAAAAAATTTCCTCGTCAAAGCAACAGAGCGAGGGAAATGTAGAGCAAATTGCGAAAGCGCGCGGGAGATTCGGCAAACGGGAAGCACGTGAGGCAGCATTCGCGGTCCGCCGGCGCTTGGACTCAAAATTATGCCGGACGAGTTCTTTGCTATGCGCATTATACAGGGTGTTCAGCGTAACAGTCCGCACGATTTTCGAAACGCTTCCGACAGTTCAAAGGGAAGGTTGCGAGGTGAACGTTCGTTTTATGTAAGCTGCCATTTGACAAAAGAAATTGAGAGAAAACTTTTTACAAGAAGAATCACAATGTTACTTCGTATTTTTTAAGTGGCATCGTGCAATTTTCTTCCATAATATTGTAGAGGGGACTTCGGAACGAATTCGATATCAGAAATGGCACTGTTATCGATATTTCATTTAGTTTAAATGTATTTTATTTTATTATTTTATTATTATTACTGAATATATTAATTTATTTCAAACAGCAGTGCGCATAAGCTCTGACTGGAAATGCAAACATTCACATTGAAAGTTATACTGAGTTTGTAAGTGTTGTTATTTAATACTGCGAATTTGATATTAAATATCAATAAAAGTGACATTTCCGATAGTGTTTTAAAATTTCGTACAATATTATATGAAAAAAAGAAATACACGCTTCAAATTCAAAGTGACATTGATTTTTTTATGAAACAATTTTTTCCAATGGTTTTTATTGCAAATACACGAGAGAGATGAACGTTCACTTTACAACCTGTTCTTTAAACCGTCATAGATGAAAATTGTGCGAACCGATATGCCCTGCATACGTGTTTGATAAATAATAATATATGCATATATATACACACACATACACAGTAATACATACCAATATAACGAATCTGTAATGGAAAATTCGAGGCTCGACGAGAGTCGAGTGAGCGAAACATTAGCGTTCGAGTTACGACACGCGCAAAATCGCATTCTGCGAGCGGCGAAAAGATTTTTAGGATGCGTCCAATGCGAGACGAGCGCGGAGCAGGCAGGCAAGGAATGGAGGAAGGTGGATCAGTGCGCGATATTTAAAGTTTGACAATGGACGGGTTAATTTGGGCTGGGAATGCGAAGCGGAATAATTTCGAGCCGGACTTAAGTGGCTCGTATAATTCGTGTCGCGCGGTCGGAATAATTCCGCGCCGACACTCGCGCGATGACTCGCGGACGCTCGCTCGGGCACATGAAAACGGGTCGGGCACGTGAAAACGGGTCGGTCGCTATAAAAACTTTCTTCGCGAGCTCTATGTGTGGGCTCGAGCGGCGCCGTTGCGAGAGCTCGTAAAAATCGCGGTACCCCGCGGCATTGGGACTAAAGCACCTTTATTAACAAAGGGAATTATGAAAAGGGGAGGAACTGCGCGGAAGATAAACGGTATTTCTTCTCCAGTCTACGCGTGGAACACGGAAGAACGAAATTACACGGAAAATGTCGTCAGTTCGCCGAGCGAAACGTGCATCTCGATTCACGGCTGGTTTCCCTTAACTTGTGTTCGCGTCTTTTCCGACCTGAGCTTGCTCCTCAAACAAATCTCGTGATATTAATGTACTCGGACAAACAGGTGTACGCAACTTTTGCCAGTAACTTTACCAGGCGCTATATTATGATTGCACTATAAATGGTTCATATGATACTCATATTTGTCTCATAGAATGACGAAGTAGAATGTAAAATGTAATGTCAAAAGCTGAGTGTAACTTTCAGCAAGTCTAACAAAATAAAAAACATTATTGCACGATGTAAATTGAATATTTCATTCGGCACATATATTTCCCTTACGGGCAAATTTTGACCCTTTTACAGCATTGTTCTTTGACGGCAACTTTACCAGCCCATCACGAGTGGTTCATATGGCACATATATTTATTGCATAGAGAAAATTCAAGTTAAATATACTCATATTTATTGCATAGAGAAAATTCAACTACAAATACGAAAAATATGATCAAAATTTGCTTAAAATAATATGTCGTATAAAATGCAAGGTAGAAATCCGAGAGTAATTTTTAGTAAATCTATTTATTGCATCAATATAAAAAAATTTTTACTTTATTGTATGACATAAATTTAATTAATTCAGTACAGTATATTTCATCAATATAATTACTTTGTAATATGCTTCCGTAAGTATAATTACTTCGTAATATTTTATTTCATAATATTTCACACATACATAAATATAATTACAGAGATCGCTAAGTTACCATCATCGATTATCTCACGTCGTGATAATCATAAGAACCTGTGTTCGACATGTAGATGAGACTTTGTGGCTTATATCTTTAACATTTTGACACATTTAGTCAATTATGTGTTTGTTATAATATGCAACAATATCAGTGTTACGAGGAAAGTTGCGTTGATAGTGTTTGGAATTTCTTAGAAACGTTCAGGTTGGAAATTTCATTGGAAAAGTCTCGAACACGATTGGAAGATTAACCGGAAGAGATATGAACTACCCCTCTTTCTCGAGACACCCGAGCATTCGCGATATTAATTGCGTCGAGTGCCGATCGCTTGCGCGATGACGTAGTCTGGGTACGCCGAAATTTATAAAAAGAACTCCTTTCGACACGCTGGCGCCGCTCGTTCTTGGGCGCTAGTGCCTAAATTTTGATGCTACTTTGACGTTCTTAAAGATAGTTTGCACTTATTTAGACGGTTTATAGTCTAAGTAAAACCTACTTTGAGGATATTGATACTCATTAACTTCTCTTTTGAACCTTTAACTTTACCTTGTCAAAATTTTGACGCTACTTTGACGCTCTTAAAATAGTTTAAGCCTACTTAGATAATCTACAATTTAGATAAAATCTATTTTGACGATATTGGCACTCATTTTCGAGTCGAAATTTTGACCCTATGTTGAATTCTACACTGCAGTAGGAGCTAAGATAGCAAAGTAGGTTTAATTCTAATGATATAATTTATTCTTACTTTGACTCTGATGATGTCTGAAATATATGCAACAAATAAAATGTATATTTTGTATGCTATTTGATGTTTCTGTTTTGTTATTTATTAAATTTTTTAAATATTTCTATAAAATACATATATTCTATGTGGGAGCTAAAGCTTCAATAGAGGTTCGCAACTGAAAGGAACCTACTTTGCTCCCTAAGATCCTACTATTATACAACCTACTTTGTCGCTAAAGAAAGCGAAAGCGGAAATTTCAGACATCATAAGGGTCAAAGTAGGAGTAAATTATATCATTAGAATTAAATCTACTTTGCTATCTAAAATCAGCGGCACACGGCCTTTGTTTTCGTGCTGGATTGCTTGCTGGATGGAAATACTCTGATTGGTGTATTTCCGAAATGCACCAATTAGCAAGCAATCCAGCATGAAAACAAGCACCGTGTGCCGCTGGCTTTAGCTCCTATTGCGATGTAGAATTCAAGGTTTAACATAGGGTCAAAATTTCGACTCGGGGCGTTGAACAGTCAAATGTTCATGCAGATTACACAGTTAATCAAGGTTAATACCAACAACATCAGTACCAATTTAATAATACCAATAATTTGGCCGGAAAGTAAACTCTTGTTCGCAATGTTTGTGATGTGGCGGCGGCGGTACTAATGTGACAACTGGAATAATAACAATACATGTTACCGCAGCGACGATGACGGGGGACGGGCGTGAGATTAATCGGATCGGCACCGGTGCCGCTTTGAGCGTAAAAGGTATTAAGGTATTTGTGAATGTTTTTCGAACGCTGCACTATCCTATCCGCGGTGAAATGATGCGCGTTGAATTCGCATGACCTGCGTGGCCCTTGCCGGGTCGACCGTGCCGCGTTAAAAACGAGAATTGGGTCGTTCCATATACGAATTACTAGCCGTTATCGACTACAACCACGTTGGCGCAAACGCTGGGAAGAATTCGACGGTCGTGGTCGAAAGTATACCGGCGCGCAAAGTTCTGCACGCGAGAAATGAAGCTACGCCGGCCAGCAACGCATATTGGGGTCAAATGAAATTTTATGTTTCAAAAAAGGCTACAGGGATTTAAAGCGATCTCGATGATTCGTTTTTTGTTTCTTTTTTTTCTTTAATGAAAGCTAATGAAATCAACTTGGTCGAGCCAAATTTTTGTGTTTGGCTTCCCTTTTCCTAAATCAGAGATAAAAATATCAGATTTGGAGATTTTTTTTCAATCAAACAACTCCAACAGATGCGGAAACTCAAAATTTGTTACTTTAAGAACAATGATTAATAAAGAAATAGATAATTTAGTCTTGCTTAATTCATTAATTTTTACTTACTAAAATAAAAATATAGAATAAAAATAAAATAAAGAAAAAGATAAAATTTTATTAGTGAGCTGCGTTAGATTGATTTTTTTTAAATTAGATTAAGTGTGAAATGAATTATTTACTGCTTGATTGAAAAAGAAATTTCCAAATCTAACTTTTCCATGTCTGATTTAAAAGAAGGAAAGCAAAGGAAAAATTTTACTCGATAAAATTCTACATTTCATTAAAAGAAAACATCTAAATCGGCTCAAATTTCGAAACTGTAGCTTATTTTGAAATATGAAATGTCATTCGACATTGCGCGTCTATAATTCTAGTTACATGTAACCTTTTTAAACATTTTATTAACCCTAGAACCCTAGACATCAAAAAGTTATATAAACCTTAAACATGTATAAATTTTACCCAGTGCGTTTTCATTTGCACATAACTATAAAACTGTTAAAAATTTAATGCTTTTTTTAAATCAATGCAGAAAACATTGAGAGATCTATTAATGTTTTTGCGATTTGATGAGGTTGAAAAAATCATAATAAGTAAACGAAACATATATATTTTTAAAAACAGCAACGTTTGGAAAATTGATGTGGGTAAAATTTAGTTATGTTTGGGCTCCCAGAAGTTTATTTAAGTGCGTTTATTAAAGTGCTTTTTCTATATTACTTCTCGCTTGCTTTACATCACTTCCATATTTAAAGCTTCGTCAAGTAAATTATTATAAACCACGACGCGAAAGTTTCGCGTCCGCCTTTACTAGTCTGTCCTCTGTGCGCACGTTAGTTAATCCACTCGTCTATCCGCACGACGTGCACGCGTGCAATTTGCAATTTGTCGCGCGGACGCGAAAATAATTTATCTTCGCTTTGATTTCGCCGGAATCAACGTCGGCCACTGCCTTCTGCGCGAATGCAGGGAGCCTCGCACGATTTCCGCTACGAGTCGCGATAGTTGGCTTGGCTCAGCGCGGCACATTGACGTCAGAAGTGCATGGAATTTTATGGAAATTCCCCTGACAATCGGCGCTTTCGTACGTGACAGCGCGCACAATGATGGGAAACGATAGGAAATGAAGTTAACTCGCGCGCTATACCGCACGTCGCTGTGCATTTCGCAAAGCGCTCGTCAACGAGCGACGAGAACCTCGCCTCGCGCGTGTTTATTTTCAAGTCAATTTTTCCGCGGCGTCGATATTCGCGCCTCGCGCTCAAGAAATCCCGTCTGTACGCGTCGGAAGCACGCCGATCGTGGCTTCAATTGTATACGATATTGTTGTGATTGAATATGAACGATCAAGGAATTTTGATTGAAGTAACCCAAATTCTGTTTAAGTTAACAAGATTTTTGGTTGACTTAAACTAGGGTTTTTGACCCGGGAATTCTCGATCTCGATTTCCCGGGAAATTTGTCAAATTTAATCCCGGGAAAAAATCAGTCGAGAAATCGAAAAATTTTTGAAAAAACATAATAAATAGATAATTAACGCGCAAACAATAATTACATTCGCTTTGGTGCTTAGTGTTTTAAGTATTACTTTATCTTTGTTGTTATTCAAATGTTATTCAAATATTAAACTAGAACAAGTGATGCTTATGCTTATGTTGGTCGATGTTTGTTTAACCCGGGAGTGGAGTCGTTAACAGGACCTACTTAGGGGGTGCGTACCGGTCATTTCGACCGAAATATATTTAAGCACATATATGTATAATAATTGAGTAATAATTAATAAATTACCAATTCAATTATTAAAAGAGACATAATAATTGAAGGAAATAATTTTATTATGTCACTATTTCTCCTTTTCCCCTCTTTTTTTCTCTTTACCATTTCTATATCTAATATGTTTAAGAAACATATTAAATTTATTATACATATGTGAATATATTAAAAATAAAATCATAATATTTTTATTTTAATTGCATTGGTATAATGCAGTTATTAATGTCTCATATACGTACTCAGAATCCTCCGAATCACTAATTGTTTCTTCTGTTTTATATCCTTCTAAATAATTCTTTCTAGATCGCTTACTCATGTTTGCATGTTTATAATTGTAATATTCGAGACACTAGAGAGAACCGTCCGTCCAACTATGATGTCGAAAACGTTATATCAGTTGTATCGATAAACGTTGTATCGATTTTATATTAATATATCATTAAGTAACATGTTACTTTGTAAAATTAAACTTAATTTTATTTTTGTTAAACTGAAAATAAAAATCGACTGATTGATGCAATAAAAGATTAATTTATGTTACATTTATGTGAATATATAGGCAAAATAATTGCATAATGTCAAATTGTCAATAATACAATTTATTTAAACAATTAATAGATATTTTAATTTATTACTTTCTTTGAATTTCATGTTTCACAGATCGTTATCGTGTTTTTCACAGATTTTTTTATATTCTCGATTTCCCGGGAATTCCCGGGAACAGACACACGGGAATTCTCGAGTCCTGAGAAATTAAAAAGGTCGGGAAATCAGAAACCCTAACTTAAACAGAATTCGGGTTACTTCAATCGGAATTTCTGGTTTTTTCATATTCGACCAAATATTTGGTTCATTCAACCAAATCTTTTTTTTCGTGTACTGTCACGCATAATTACGTTACGACACGTGTGCAGAGAGAGAAACACCCGGTAGAGTCGGCACTCTGTTTGTTTTCGGCGCTCATACATGAACATCATCAAGTAATCATTAATATTAATATTAACCTTTTCGCATCCGTCGTTATCCTGAGGTAACACGTACTTCGAATAGATCAAGACGCCAAACTAATCGATATTTTTCGCCGCCAAACTGTCAAATGTTGTTGGCAATTTTGTCTTTTACGATTCTAGGCGGAATTTTGATCTTATCACTTAGTTGTAGTAGTAAAAACTAATAAATTGTCGCCTCTTCATTTCGATGCTGGCCGTTCCACAAATAATCGCGATTTATTAATATTGCACAAAAGGCATTATATAGAATATTCTCGTGCATTATTACGATATATGAAAAGTAGAAAATTATTATTATATAGAATATAGATTGCACCGAAAATGATGTAGCATATTAAAGGGTTGTTTCTCTGAAATAATATTTTGATTTCTCCAAAATGGAAAATTATGAAAAAAATCGGATATCATTTTTATATTATTAAGAACAATAATGAATAGAGAAAAAATTGTTCTTGCGAATAGAATTAATTTCGGGGTTGAAAGAGTTATGGTTATTAATAAAAATGCAAAATAAGAAAATCATATTGAGATAAAACTGATTAGTTGTCCGATATACAAGTGATTCGTAATTGATGGCGTTGTTGGAAAAGTATTTTCTGAATGAAAACTAGCTAGAAGCTAGCCAAGTCGAACAGACTGGTAACTAGATTGTGCCAAATCAAAAGTAGCAATCCTAGTTTTTACAATTTGATCGAAAATTTGACAGATATTAATCATAACAAACTAATAATAGTAAATAATAACTAATTTAGGTCTATTTAAAACTGACAATATTTTGACTAATATTTTTTGGATATTCTCTCCAACAAAGTTGAAAGTTAATGTTGTAGTTCTTGCATCTAACCTTTTTTTATCAATAACCAAATATTAAGGTGCACGGAGGAATTTAAAAATAAACAAACAATAAATAATAATTGCTGAATAATTAATAAATCCCCGTAAACTTTGATATTTAATAAAATTCGAGCAAGAGTGCCGAAAACTGATGAGTGCCAGCTACTGGACATTTTTCTCTACACGGAGGAAACACTGGAGGATTTCACTTGCCTACATATGGTTGCTACAACAAAATGTTAGTGTTAATTTTCGTCCATGCCAAGATGGTTATAATAACCATAGTATTTTGGAAGTGATCATCTTTGCCGCCTGTCTATACATATTCGAGCGTTGCTCTCAGTGATGTATAGTGTAACCAAATCCTGCGGATCTCTCAATCATAATATTTACTCTGCAGACCACAATAGAGAGTCAGCAATGTTCCTTTAGTGGGGGCCACTATATACATGAGGATGTACTAATTGAATGTACTAACATTAAGTATCATAAGAATTATGAGTGTGAGAATCGTGCAGCTGGGCATGTAACAACAGCAACTTTCTTAATAGCACATCTATTTAATTTAGAATCACACAAATGTACTCTCTGACCATAGAATATGTAGCGACCATAAAAAGTTTCCTCTGTGCATGAAGCAAAATTAAAACGGGCTCCGGGGCAATGCGCGTATTTCTCTATCGGCGAGAAGTTTCTGCGGCACAACTGGCGTGTGTTTCTCTCCATCGAAAATATCGCGCGACAAACACACGAGCGCTCCAACAATGAGTCATCCGCAGATTAAATCTGCGGTTATACACTCTCTTATGCGAGATTTCACTAGCGCTTCGTTCGCGCGAAAAAACGACGAGACGCGAACTGTGTGTATGTGTGTGTGTGCGCGCACGCGCGCGCGCGTATGCATCCTGTATGCGCCTCTGATTTAATTTCCGCAAATTCGTGCAACGTCGTGCAACATGTAGGTCGGAGTACCGCGGGGTGTCAGTACCATCCGACCAAGCCGCATGTCGCCTCTTCCTTTTTCATTGCGATGTACGCTCGGCCGAGCCAAGTTTTACTTACTCGTCGAATTTGATTCACCGTCTATTGAATATAACGAGACCGTGTGTGCGGCTGTGGTCTCGGTCGGCTTTCAAAGACAGGGCATGAGATAGAGAAAGGGAACGAGGAAGCTGAACCGACATATCTTTGTGAGCGCGTAGCTTCTAAGTCCCGAGTGAAAATTTCCGGAAGAAGTTGGTCAGAGACTACACACTGGGAAAAGAACGTTTGATATTTGTAACTATAATTACGTAGAAAAATAATTATTATAAATTATGATTAAGAAGTTTTTTTATTAAATTCTATTATAATGTTGGTAATGATAATCTTATATGCTTATTACTGCTACTATTTTATTATAAAAAATATAGTTGAGGCTAAAAATAACTAAAAATTTAGATCAACCATTTTTTCTCTCAATGTATTCAGTTTTTACTATTCAAGCTTCATATCCGATAATAACTGTTGAGCAATTCATAAGAACATTATGTTGTGATAGAACTAGTTAATTCTATTGAATAGGATTGGGAAACGATCTCGAAACATTATATTAGCAATTAAAGATGAAACAACTATTGGAAATAAGAATATAAGAATTGACTTGGAAATGTGGTTAAAAATCGATAATAATTATCTAGAAACTGTGACTAATTTTACTGTCTTTATTTAATTATTATCGAAACGAGCGTCGACCAAACTGTGTCGACCCAAACGGGATTCTACCTGAAATATTCTACACAAAGAAAAATTTGATTGAATCAACCAGACAGTGAATACGTCAAACGCGTATTAGTTGAAGAAAATAGAATTCCTAGTTCTTAGAACCGAATTTGGTTCATAAGAATTTCTACACGGAGAGAATAATTTCTTTTTCTCATGTAAATGTTTTTTCATTGTACTCTATGTTTATAATAGTGCAAAAACCGACTGCCAGTAAAATTCATCTTACTAAAGAACCAAGCAAATTCTTAATATTATTTACTGCATAATAACTTACTGATAATAATCTACTGTAGAATGTCGATCTATTCCTCGGTTACAAAATTCTATAAATTTTATAATTTGTTCAGTACAATTTTCTTCTCATGTAAGAAGTTTATTTCTGATTCTTATGAATCAAATTCGGTTTTAAGACCTAGAAATTATTGTTTCCGCGGATCAAAACGTGTTCATTGTCAGATGAATTCAACCTTGTTTTTTTCATATGCGATTTCTCGCTCTTAATATCAACAAAGGATTCTTAGACGAATCTGATGTCGTTTTGAAATCATCTTCGCGTGCCTGTCACCGAAGTGCGCGTCCGCGACGATTATATCTGTTTGAGTCCCTTAATATCCAGAAATAGCGAATACCAGATGACGAGAGCGATTTCCCGATTGGCCCGAATACGGCCGATAGCGTAATCGTACGCGAAACGCGCGCTTCTGTAAGCGGCTCGGGCACGATAAGTGCTAATAGTTGGGTCACTCTCGCTCTCTCTCTTTTTCCCTCTCCTCTTTCTCACTCTCTCTCTCTCTCTTCCCCTCCCTGCTTCTCTCTCGCTCACTCGACAAGCCAGCATAACCCGATAGTTCCATTTGCGTTCACGATAGGCCCATAAACGTTAGCCCTGGATAACGTGGAGTTAACGTAACTTGAAAAATCATCGACACCGATCGTTTAGCGAGAAACTTTGGCAAGAAAAAAGAGAGACACCGCCGGAAAATCGTTGGGGGATAACCGCGTTCGCGACACTCTACGGCGACAAATACTCCTCTCTTCTAACGACCGCGATTCGCGTATTATCGTGTCGTCGGCTGATACTTTGGGTCGTTTCCGTCGCTATTTAATCGCGTCGCGAGCGTGCATTTTCGACAAACGAAGAAGCACATACGGGATCACCGGCGCGAAGAGCGATCGAAGCCGTTCGATCTGCCGTGCTGCTCGATATGAATAGCAGATCGAGGCGACAGTTTCAAAAATGCACGACGGGCGGCCAGAAGCGTTTAACTGTGCAGCGCGCTCGCGGCGATTGATATTCCATTTTTTGTGTTTTGCGCCGGCAGCAGAAGGTCGAAAACTATATAATATTTTACGTCAGAATGCGTGCGCGCAGCGAAAAATATTGCGTTCGGCCGTATTTAACGAGTCGGAAGTTCGGAAAACTGAAAACAGATAATACGATATTTTACGCGGCGGGAGATATCTCCCGTGGAAAATATTTGCATAGAACGAAAAATATTCTGCGTAGTTACGTGCCCCGCCGTGTCCATATCCTCCCGCGTCAACCCCCTTCGTTTCTTCTTTTTTTCTTTTTTTTTTCCCCGGCACAGAGCGATTTCGCGCGAGCCAGCCGACTCCTCGTTCGAAATATTCAACGTAGCATTTGTTTCGGGAATTTCTGTTGCGGAATCAAGTTCGTTTGCATCTAATGTGATTGTTTACGCGGCGGAGATCGCGCATGCGACGCTCCCCTCGGCGAGCCTTGCCCGCGCGATTCAAAATATATCGCATAAGCCTGATAAGCCGTTGTTAATAACGACGCGAAATTACGCGAATTTTCGCTCATATCCGAGCCCTGTCCGAAAAATTCCGACAGCGACGCGATCGAGCCCGACTTTGCTGAATTTCATCGGTGAAATTTTAATTCGTTATCTACGTGGCGCGAGTGATATGATTTCGCGTTTAAATTTATTCCTATGATAATATTACACAGGAATTTAATTATATATATATATATATATATATATATATATATATATATATACACACACACACACACACACACACACACACACACACACACACACACACATACACACACACATACACACACACACACACACACACACATACGTATATACACACTCACATGCTCATACATACACTATACGTACACTCGCCCGTTTTGCTTGAAGTGACAATCAATGAATTCGCGCTAATTTCGTCGCACGAGTTGTGCTCGTTATTATTGATTAACACGGAGGGAATGCGAGTACAAGTGCGCGTATAATATTATCATTTCACTAAATTAACCGATAAACACAACGCGCGCCGATTGAAGTTTCCGCATCATTCAAATCGTTTGTTCGTCCGCTACACTAGTGAAATGATATTCTCTTTTGGTCCAATAACTGTCCGGGCCACTGTGCGTATTGCGATTATATAACACGGCATTATGTTAAAAATATCGCGAACAGAGTGAGACTTCCAGCAGCCAGCACTCTGTCGGCTCTCGGCATTCTTGCGTGGACGTCATCGATTAAGACACACGGGGATTAAATGAGTAATGATTAGTGATTAAAAAATAATTTTCGAACAAACCCCCATGCATCCCTGCCCCCTTAATATTCGATAAAGCCCGCGCAAGAGTGTCGGAGTGGTCGTTTCACACCACCACTCGTGCGACGTCCAGCCGATTGCCGAAATCGCGAACGCTTCTCGTATAGAAATTCCATAATATTTTCTTACATACAGCATGGATGCCGACTAGAGTACCGACTAGATTTCTTCCACAGAGTTGGTTATCCCACTCTATCATACCAATTAGAAATCTCATTCCTGTTTCAAAATGAGATGATTTCTGTCTAGAAAAAGCACAAATACTGTGGCAACTCGCACTTCTTCTTTCAGTTGGTATACTATTATAGTATAAAACAGAGAATAACGTTTTTATACTAACTATTGCATTCAATAAAATGAAAAAAAAATTTTAAGTACTTTGAGTTTTATTCAGGGTTGGGAACGTTACTTTTTAAAAATAACACGTTACCTACCGTTACTTGCGGTAAAAAGTAACTCGTTACCGTTACTCGTTACTGATTCTAAAAAGTAACGCGTTACCGTTATTTGAAAAGTAACGATAAAAAAATCGTTACTTTCCGTTACTTTTGTAAAAAAAAAAGTTAAAATCGGCATATAAAACGAATAGTAGAAGAGACAGTACATAAATTATACATATATAAAGACAAAATATAAGATATTTAAGCGGGAAGCACACATTATTGCATAACGACATAAAGCCTATTCTACATTAGTCGCAAGTCGCAAGGTCGCAAAGAAATTGACTAATCATAATCGATTGTTCTTCTTGCAATCGAAGAATAATCAATTATGATTGGTACAATTTCCTTGCGGTCTTGCGATTGCGACTAATGTAGAATGGGCTTTAGGGGCGCCGCACACGAATTGACATAACAGTAACGTAAGACGTACCGTAAAAATGGACCAATTACAATCGAGTATTCACAAAAATGGCGACCTTACGGTTCGACGATACTCAAAGTGATTGGTCAGTTCTTACGGTACGTCTTACGTTACTGTTATGTCAATTCGTGTGCGACGCCCCTTAAGTGTGGTCTACAATGAGAACTTAAGCCATAAAATTTAAGCTTTAAATCCTAAGCCGTAAGAAGTTGACCAATCACAGTCAATTATAAGAAAAATAATTTCTTACGACTTAGAGATTAAAGCTTAAATTTTATGACTTAAGTTCTCATTGTAGATCATGCTTTAGAGGCTTTCTACAATAAGCAATAAATTTTAAGTCGCAATAAAATTGACCAATTACAGTGGATTATTCTTCTAATAGTCGACTATGATTGGTCAATTTTATTATGACTTAAGATTTATTGCTTATTGTAGAATGGGCTTTACGGAAAGCAGCACATTAATTGTTTATCATGTGCAAACTTTCATCACGTGGCAAGCGTTGCCGCGTTCTGTGTACAGAAGCCATCATAGAAAAAAGTAACGATATAAGTAACGATGAATTTCGTTACTCGTTACTAAAGAAAATGTAACGCCGTTACTTTTTCGTTACTGATACAAAAAAGTAACGGCGTTACCAAATCGTTACCAAAAAAAAGTAACGAAATAGTAACGTCGTTACAAGTAACGCGTTACTTCCCAACCCTGGTTTTATTGAACATTGAATAGTGATTTAGAAAGTCAACATATGACATGTCTCATTCCAATGTAAATTGCTGATCAGAAAGTTTTCCATTGGGAAAACTTTGAATTTCCCACTTACAATCGTACGTTTGAAGTATTATTATACTTCTAAGTAGAATCCATGATCGTTACGAGTCGGACTGGATCCCAATTAGATCCCAAGAAACTTCCTTCCGGATTCTTTTCGCGTCTCTGAAACGAGAAAAATTCAAACCTCGCATTTTTTCTCTTCTGCCCGATTAAACGTCGGTAATTACGTTTCAATTCACGTCACGAACTGCCGGTCGATGCGGGGAGACTTATAGCAGTGATGTTCTCATTTCACGGCAGCTTTTGGGACATACCGAGCGCCTGGTGGCAAGCAAGCACGGTCACGATGGGGATCGGCGTCGCGGTCGCAGTGATCGGCGCCCTCACACTCTTGGCGGCGGCCTCGTCGTTCCTGCCGCACATCCTGAAGACGCCCAAGCACACGAGGATCCTTGGCTCCTTGCAATTGCTCGCTGGTGAGTATCACGGGGAAACCGCGCGCCATTATCGGCGAGCCGGCACGAAGTTCATGAGCGACGACGATACGCGCGGTAGAGAGCGGCGCCACTGACCGTTAACGCGCCGTTAATGCCGCTCGAAGGGTGGGAGAGGGAGAGAAATGCGCTCTACGTGTCTCGCGTTGAAGGAGATGAAGTGTGATTTAGACTCTTTTTATCGAACACACCGTTAGACTATGCACCTTTAAAAATGACGTCTGTCCGTTCGTTCGTTCGCTCGCTCGTCCGTTCGTCAAATTGATGTGAGACGAGAGGTAACGGACCGGTGAGACACCATTTTGCGCCGCGAAATAATGAACTGTCCCCGAATAAAATAGATATCACGGCGACGTCATCCTTCTTCCAGCATTGACGTATTCCATTTACGTGCTTCAAGTTAGTCCGTTGTTCTCGATTTGCTCCTTTCCGCGCGCACGAGAGCGAGAGAGAGAGAGAGAGAGAGAGAGCCGCTCTCGAAAAACGACAGAACTCACGAGCGGGGCTCTATGCGACATGATCGATGCGACGAGATGGGCGAGGAGTCGAGGAGCTCCTCGTAGCACTGATTCCTCCGGAGAGGACATATTTGACACGTTACCAAAGTGACGAGATTCGCGCAACCGGTGCTCGTATCTCGTAAAAGAGAGGCTTTTATTAAAATTAAATGAAATTGCTCGCCTTCACAGAAATTCTACTTTCGCGAGGCTAGCGATTTTTCCGACGGGAAAGAACGGGAAATTAAAGAATGGAAAAAGGAACGATTAACATATTGACTGCTGTTTCCGTCGTTTCACTGGATCTTGATATATGATTGCAAATTTTTAGTAGTATTTTAAGAAATAGAAATTTTAATACCGTCGAAGAATTGTAAATAGTCTCTTCTCTTTCATTCGAAAGACACTTGACAGATATACATTTAATGAGAATATAAGAAGAATATTGTTTTGTATTTTGTGCATTGGCGCGGGAAATATAAATACAGCGTATCTATGCATGAAACTATCAGAAACAACGAATTTGATCGAAATTATCAATCAATTATCGTCTCACCGTAATTTTACTGTAAGTAATCGTCACCTTGAATCTGACGATAATTTTATACTCTGTCTGTACATAAAGAGAAAATCAATTTTCTCTAAAAATCATTACTGGAAAGCCCAGAATATTAAACAAAGATTTGTTTGCATTTTTTAATTCAGTATAAAAATATTGCATGTAAAAAATAGTAAAAAAACAGCGTGAAGAATACTATAAGTTGCATAATTTAACTTATGCGACAGGAAAAAGTACCAATAAATTACCGTCTTACCGTAATTTTACTTTAAGTAATCGTAACTTTAAACGGTAATTTTATATCTCTGTACATAAAAAGGAACTCAATTTTCTCTTGAAACTCTAAAAATCATTACTGGAAAGTCCAGAATAATAAAAAAAGATCTATTTGTACTTTTAATTTAGTATAAAAATACTGCAGATAAAAAATAGTAAAAACCAGCGTGAAAAATACTATACTGAGAAAAAAAATAATTAGAATAACTATAATCTCACTATATTTTATAGTTCGTTTTGGCCTCAAACATATATTTACAGTTCATCTAAACATGAAGATATAGTAGAATGAACACAGATTTATAGTCACTATCTTATTACTCTATATATATATATAATAAAGCACACTTTGGAAATATAGTTACATATACCTATATTTTCCAAATATTCTAATTGTATTGACTATACAAAATAGTTAATTTCTCTTACCATTCAATATTTGCAACCTTACTATATTTTTTATTTCAAATGATTATAATTCTTGGTAAAAGTTTTAGATGGGTCAGTTATACTATGCTTATATTGTAAATATTACAAACATTAGACTGAAATTTACTATAAAAATAATATTCCTAACTATAATCTTTTTACTATGCCATTATAGTTCCAAGTATCATACGTTTTTCCCTCAATGTACACTGAGAGAAAAAAATAGTTGGAATAACTATAATTTCACTATATTTTATAGTTCATTTTGGCCTCAAACATATATCTATAGTTTATCTAAACATGAAGATATAGTAGAATGAACACAGATTTATAGTCACCATCTTATTACTATATATATGGTAAAACACCTTTTGGGAATATAGTTACATGTACCTATATTTGCCAAATATTCCAATTGTATTGACTATATAAAATAGTTAATTTTTCTTACCATTCAATATTTTTTATTTCAAATAATTATAATTCTTGGTAAAAATTTTACACGGGTCAGTTATACTATGCTAATATTGTAAATATTACAAATATTATGGTAACATTTACTATAAAAATTATATTCCTAACTATAATCTTTTTACTATGCCATTATAGTTCCAAGTATCATACGTTTTTCCCTCAATGTACACTGAGAGAAAAAAATAGTTGGAATAACTATAATTTCACTATATTTTATAGTTCATTTTGGCCTCAAACATATATCTATAGTTTATCTAAACATGAAGATATAGTAGAATGAACACAG
>NW_022639471.1:1929326-1929845 GCF_010583005.1 Odontomachus brunneus
TATATATGGTAAAGCACCTTTTGGGAATATAGTTACATGTACCTATATTTGCCAAATATTCCAATTGTATTGACTATATAAAATAGTTAATTTTTCTTACCATTCAATATTTTTTATTTCAAATAATTATAATTCTTGGTAAAAATTTTACACGGGTCAGTTATACTATGCTAATATTGTAAATATTACAAATATTATGGTAACATTTACTATAAAAATTATATTCCTAACTATAATCTTTTTACTATGCCATTATAGTTCCAAATATCATATATTTTTCTCTCAGTGTAGACCAGCGTAATTAATATGCCGCTTTCGTTGTTTGTTACAGCAACGATGATATGCGGCGGTTTGGTGATGTACCCGATAGGCTGGGACAATCGGGAGGTGCGCGAGTCTTGTGGGAAAGGAGCCAACGTTTACAATCTCGGTAAGTAGCCTCATCAACGGCGTTTTCGGCTCTTGTTCGTTAGGAACGCGATACCGCTTCCGCGGCAGCGGAGGCGGAGACGGGGGGGG
>NW_022639471.1:1929864-1956312 GCF_010583005.1 Odontomachus brunneus
GGCGGAGAGGGGGGGGGGGGAGAGGGGGCGACGGCGTTGTACGAGCGAATGGAATCGCCGGAACTCAATTCCGCCGGAATACGGCGGCATTTATCGATCTAATTCGATAACTAATTAACGCTCGGCGGACTCGCGTCTTGGTTGCTCGTTTCCTAGTTTAACGACGTCTTCAACGAGAAATTGCCGTTCCGATGCCGCCACCGCTGAAATCCGCGGACGCGCGTCTGTGCGTGATTACTCTTACGGACGTAACGCCGACGACGACGACCACAACGACGACGACGAGTACGACAGACTGGGATAGGTAGTGTGGAAGTTTCCGCATTTTCACAGGCGAGTTCCCGGAGCGTTTTACCGAGCGCTCAACGACCTACAGCCATTCCGGGACTTTACGTAAACCAGTCAAGACTTATGGCTCTTGTAACTTCGCAGGAGCGCCGCAATCCTCATCCTCGTCGTCGTCGTCGTCCTTGTCGTCATCCGCCCCGCCCGGCTCCCGCAACACAGTTCCTGATTTCCCCGTAATTTCCCAGCGTGCTCGTAACGATCTGATTCGACATCGGCGATCCGCCGATTTACCTCTCAATACCCGGGAGATTGTTATTGATTTGCTGCGGATTTGCCACCGTGCTGCGAATGTGCGTCTCCTGCGATGCGCGCATCCGCGGTAAATTTGCCGCGCAAATATATACAATAGAACCGGCGTGCGAGGAAATGCCGCTTCTTACGTCGGCCACGGCAGGGATTCTCTTGTCTTCGGCTTCCGTAGCTCGGAAACGTTCTCGCGAATCGCGCGAGCAAGTCGATTCACACGCAGTGAGAAACAAGAGGCACGTCCGCTCGAATCGAGATTTTGATTCTGCTTTCGACCTCAATATTTCATTTTTAACATCCGCTTTGATATTCTCAAGTTTTGTATCAACCTCTTTTGATCTTATTGAACCTACTAGCTTTTCCTCTTTAGGACCCACACGGAAAGAAACAGCATACTTAGTCCATGCATAAATCTGATTGTACCAACTAGATTCAATAATAAAATATAAAACAACTGATTGTGTGGTTGATCACAGAGTAATTTTTAAGTTATTGACGTTGTAGTATCGATATCGACCAGATATCGTATATAACAATATTTGGTCACTCCAACTAATCTTTTATTAATAATAGAAGGAGGAGGGCGTACTAGGTGGCGGCGGAACGCCGTGCGTTCGAGATCTGCGTATCTTTTTCGTTCCAGCGAGAGGAGAATATCGAGAGCGCGGTTTTGCTAGACCGAGATTCGAGAACCCGGGTCTTTCGCTTGCCGGGCGACTGCTCTAAATCACTTTGAGCTACCTGACGCTCACGACACTCTCCTCTCCCTAGATAACGCTCAGAGATGCCATTTGAAAGCGACATCTCTGGCGCGATCCCGAGCACACGGCGACTACAGAGAGAAACAATGACTAAGTTTACACCGCAGCTTAAAACTGGTTTAGTAACAACCGTATTTAGTAAACTCTCGCATCCGACTGTATTCTTTTGGATTTAGAAATATACTCCAATCAGATTCAAGAGTTTACTAACTACGGTAGTTACTAAACCGGTTTTAAGTTGCCGTGTAAACTTAGTCAATATTACTATTAATATATCAAGTGGTACAGTTGTCAGCCTTTCAAAGTCAAAGGTTGCTATCCTTTAAGACCTGCTGTCCATGTATGCCCGTCTCCGTTGCCCCTCCTCATCCGGTGCAAATAATACAAATAAGCCCCGGGGTTGACACCAATTTTTTGGCAGTCCCCGAGTGCTTGGACGCAATGCGCCATGGGGAATCCACCATAGAAGGAGGAGGGCATACTAGGTGGCGGCGGGACGCCGTGCGTTCGAGATCTGCGTATCTTTTTCGTTCCAGAAAGAGAAAAATATCGAGAGTACGGTTTTGCTAGACTGGGACTCGAACTCGGGTCTTTCGCTTGCCGGGCGACTGTTCTAAACCTCCAATTAATTTGTTAATAAAATAGTAGTAACATGCATATAAGATTATTATTATTAACATTACAATGGAATTTAATAAAACATCATTTTCCCGATCATTATTTGCAGTCATTATTTCTCTATGTAATTATGCTTACAAATACCAGATCATTTTTTCTCGATGTACAGATGTTGGAAAGTCGAAGTCGAAAGTAAGGTTAAGATTTCGACTCGGGCGTGATCAGAGTCGGAAATACGGGACGTTTCGCGGACTGACGCGACTTCCGTAGCCGCTGCGTTTACTTTTCGCGTCCGTGGGAGAGTCGCAGGGTCGTCGAATATTCATCCGAAACGCGTAATCCATAATACTCGACGCACGGCTGACAAGCGTCCCCAGGTGAGTGCCGTGGGAATAGACCGGTTGGTGGCTGAAACCGACGTAAGACCAATGACGGACAGATCGCATATATTTCGGCGGCGCGTTCAGCCGCCGGTTAAGCGATATCCCTTTATGCACTCTCTGTGTCACAGGCTCATTTATATTAATTCTGCAAACAGCCAAAGCGGGGATAACTGCGAGCGATGCGAAAGTAACGGTAAATCAATCGCGCCTATTCCAAATCGCACTCGATTAATCGGCGCTTGCAATCGCATTCAAATTATAATTTGGGCATTGATTGGTATCGGTATCATTTCGGCGTCGCGTTTGTGCGCGCGTTGGAATTTCAGTCCGACAATCGTTATCCTTTTCGCGTGTCTCTCGCTGAGTATCTCGCTCGTCCGCCCCGGTTTACTTAGTAATCTACTCGGCGCACTGATTAAGCGATTATATTCGAGCTCAGCGCGACGATTAGGACACCGAACTATTCTCCGGCGAATTCCCGGCGGTGCTGATGCGTCGGGCTTTCACGATGGGGTCGTCGAGTCGATGATAGACGGCTGCCATCTGTTTCAGGGGAGTATTCGGTATCCTGATACGAGTCGCCCGCTGAATGTCTCGATGACGCGACGCCTCTCAGTTTCTCCATTTCCCCAGCAGCTATTCTCTCAGACGGTCTTTTTAACGTCTCACGCGCATTTCACGGGCAGACAAATAGATATAAGTAAATAGATATAAGATAGATAGACAGATTTGTTATATTGGGAGTACAAATTAGTTCGGTCCGTTTTCAAAAGATAGCTCTGGCTGTTATGAATGTTTCATAGTGACAGCTGATTTCGGTGGTTTCAGAGAGGTTAGACATCTGTCAATAATATTCAGTTTATATCGCTTTGAGTTTCATACAAAACCCCTGTTTTTTACTGTGTTGAATATGTCAAATTTTGTGTTAACTAAGCAGCATTTGCGGGAGGTTTTAGTTTTCTGCTTTAATTGGAAGAAAAGTGCAGCTGAAGCGCATCGAATGCTTGTAGAAGTTTATGGTGACAATGCTCCAACTGATAAATCATGTAGGGAATGGTTTCGACGTTTCAAGAATGGTGATTTCAGCGTTGAAAACAAGCCTCGCTCTGGACAGCCAAAAAAATTCGAAGACAAAGAATTGGAAGCATTACTCGATGAAGATCCGAGTCAAACGCAAGAGGAGCAGAATCATTGGGAGTTACGCAACAATTGATTCGTTTGAGCCGTGCATTACGAGAAAAACGGCCGGAATATGAGCAAAGACATGACAAAGTTATTCTTCTGCATAATAACGCTCGGTCTCATGTCGCAAAAGTCGTAAAAAATGATTTGGAAACGCTCAAGTGGGATATTTTACCGCACCCGCCGTATTCGCCGGACATTGCTCCTTCTGATTACTGGTTGTTCCGACGGATGCAACACGATTTGGCAAGTCACCGGTTTACTTCTTTCGCAGAAATCGAAAATTGGCTTCTAACTTGAATCGCCTCAAAAGACGAGACATTTTTTCGAGATGGAATTCGAAAATTGCCTGAGAGGTGGGAAAAAGTAGTAGCCAGCGATGGACAATACTTTGATTAATCTGTTCATTCATTTTGTTCTGAAATAAATGCATTTTTGACCACAAAAAAACGGACCGAATTAATTTTTACTCCCAATAGATTATTATGTATTACAGATAATTTATGGTAAATTTATTATGTAGGTTTTTAGAGAGAGAGAGACAGAGAGAGAGAGAGAGAGAGAGAGAGAGAGAGAGAGAGGGGAGAAATTCTCTATAAATTTCTTGGAGTATAATTTTACTCAGAAAATAGAGTGACCACAAAGCCACTCAAATTCAAACAATTTCTTACTCATATAAACTGGATTCTCCACTCTAAATTATCTGACTATTTTCACTCGAAATTGAAGGATGAATCTGGTGTACTTCATCGTCATAGGAGTATATCTCTAATCGATCAAAATATTCACTTAAGTGGAATCAGAATCCACTCTGAGCTTGAGTGGAACATTCACTCTTGCGATTTCGTTTTGACTACCGTTTCGTGAAAATACTGCCATTTTTCACTCATTCTGAACGAGTTCCGTTCCAAGAAACTTTGAGAGTATATCGATGCGTTAGTTGACGAATGTGTAGAGTAATCTTTTTTAGAAAAACAGACAAAACGTAGTCTACAGTATCGGTCAAAAGTTTGGGGATTCAATTATTCTTGATAAACATTTTCATCAGTGATCTCAAACTTCTTACCAGTATTATATGCCTAGAGAAGTCTACGTTTCTTATCACAAAGTTACAAACATCCAAATACTTCTCCTGAAAAGTTCTGTTATTGACACTTGGCACATCTGTGACCCGACGCATCGATAACTCTGTAAAAAGAAACGTAGATGACGTTTTGTCTGTTCTTCAAGAAGTCACTCAACACATCCGTAGACTGATGCATCGACATCTATCTCCATCGCGACTCACTTAATCCGCTTTTAACCCGATCGAACGACAACAAGCATGCCGATGATTACGTGACACAAGCCACGATTAGTAGGTCGTCCGTACACGCTATCTCCCGCAGAAATTCCCTCGGGATTGTGACCCGACTAGGATTCACAAGGGGATAAGGAGAGGAGTGTCAAGTTGAATCGAGTCGAATCGAGTCGATGACAGACGGATGCCATTTGTTTCAGGAAAGTGCTCGGTGTCCTGGTCGACTCATTTGCTGGTCGGTTCGGTGGCGTTGCTGATGCTGTGCTTCGGCCTGAGCTTCTGCGCGGCCCGACACAAGCCCTCGAATTCGCACACGGACCCCCTGCGCATTTGACAATCGAGATACTCCCAGTCGATTCACGCCTACGCCTCGCCGAAGACGACCACGCTCTCCATCGTCACGGTCTGTTGATCGTGCCTGGCGCTGTTGCTGCGCCCCCATGTGCGTGCGTGAGTATGCGAGAGCGCGGCTGTCGTCGCCGTCCATCTACGTCGCCCGCCGTCGCCGTCGCGCCGCGAAACCAGATACACTACACGTGTCATCGCGCATATGAACGGCCCTTGGCGTGTGATGCACGTGGCTGGCCAGTGGTGGTGTGAATGATAGTGTGCGCGTGAAACGCTGTCGCGCCTACTGCGCTATATTTACCGACCCGCGAATTTTTTCGCGCGATTTTACGCGCCGGTTTGGCGCATGGTCTAGCGCGAACGCGCTTCGCACGTGGCCGACGACGCGAGCGTGCACGCGAGCGTGCTGACGTTGATGGGTCTCGTGATTATAGCGCGAGCTGGACGTGTTTCGCGAGGAAAAAACAGAACGTTGCGGCAACCGTGTCGGCGAGGCGCTGATCGACAGACGGAACGAGGATTCGAGGCTGTAAAGTTGACGGGGGATAGGTACCAGTTGAATATTCGCGGAGAAGTTCACCTTCCCGTCTCTCTCTTCCGCGTAGAGAAAATCGCGCCGTGTTCTCGGACGAATGCTCAAAAGCGTACGACCCCGGACAGTTGCGCGGATCCTCGCGGGTAACTCTGTCGCACGCGTTTGGGAGACTGCGAGACCCAGCTCGGGGTGCTCTTTAGATCTCTTGGCGTGAAATCTCACTCTAAACGAAAGTGGGCAGTGCTTTCGCTGAAAGCGGTAATGAAGGTACTGCCACTCGAGAGAGTGAATATTTTCACTCAAACGAAGTAGACTCTAACTCTATACGAGCGAATGTTTCAATCGATTACAGCGAATAGGTTCCCGCGACGGTGTAGCACGTCAGGTTTACTTCGATTTCGAGTGAAAATGGTCACTCGACGATTCAGAGCGGAGGATTCACTATGTATGAGTGAAAAATCATTCAAATTCGAGTGGCTCGATGGTCACTCGACTTTTCCAGTGACATTTCACTCCGAGAAAGGGGGAGAGTGTGACTCTTTCGATCGATGTACCCAGATAGACTTTCATGAATGTCACGACGATAAGACAGTCTCGATGGTGGAAACTTTACAAATTTTTTAATTACGTTTCTGAAACAAATGTACCGTATTAAGCATTGAATTAACATGATGTGCAGTGATGTAATTTTCTTGTTGCATTGATAAACAAATGTACTGAAAGTTATATTCAAGTTCTCATATTATATTTTATGTGACATTATTTTCATCATTTTATTTCTGTGTCGACACTCCGGACAGAGAAAATATTGTAGCGAAAATTACATTAAAGTTACTTTTTATTACGGTAAAGTATTTTTTTATACTGCTTTTTATAAAAAAAACTATACTATATTAATATTGCAACATAAATTATTGTAGAAATAATAAATTTAACAACCCATCTACGACATACGATACAAAAGAAACACCTAAGTGGTTACAATAATTCTGTAATCGAACATGTCAATAATATTTTTAAACAGACATGTAGTAATTTTTCGGTCACAATCTTGTATGGTTCAAGATTACGAAAATTTTGTTGTAATTTTTGCTACAATATTTTCTTCACGTATTTGATAAATACGAGCGACATATGAACCATTCGCATGCGACCCTTCCAGATCGACTAGTATAAGATTGCTGCTAAATTTACGTACACCTGTCTATCTGGCGTAAGTAACCGGGAATATCTGTTCGCGCGAATGAGCAAACTCGTGAGAGACCAAAGTGGACCGAGGGAATTGGTCTCTCAGCGCGATCAATCTCGATCCGGAACCCACGAGTAGTACCTCGAGCAGATTAATGAAACTTTTGACGGATTAACGCATATCTACCTCCTCGAGGCAAATCCCGCGTCTCTGTACATATATATACGCGCGACCTGTACATGTACGTATGTATATATACATATATACACATACACACATACATACACACGGTTAGAGTGAATCCCGTAGTCTTATCTCGCGGCAAACGGTTCGTTTGTTCGTTCTCAAGAGAAAGAAAGAGAGAGGGGAGGGGGAGAAAGAGAGGGAGTACGGTACGGTATTTTCAATTCGGTGCCGTAGCAGTAAGCCCGGCTGGAAGCGACGAAGCAATTGGCAATTCGCCTCAGCGGGACTTTCAGCACTTTCAATTCGCACGAGGGGCAAGCTCCGTTCGCTCCGTTCGCTCGCCGGCTGTATACACGATGGAGACGCGAAAGGACTCGAGACGGACACTCTCCCGCACCGGGAGTCTGCATTCAGATGCACCGTAACGATCACGGTATCCAGGTGGACTGCCGCTCTTCTCGAGAACTGGGAATCACTGTGTTTCCCACGGCCCAAAGCTTTTCGGATATATCGACCACGTAGAGGCACACGGAACACTTCCACGAACTCTCCCGAGATTTGCGCGTATCTCTCTCTCTCTTTCTCGATCTTTCTCTTTCCCTTAGCATTTACCGTATTCTCTTTTCCCTTGGCCAGACATTGTTACTTTCGCGACAGTAATTTATCGGTTCGACGACGAGAGAGAGTCGGCTTTTAGTGTTCTTTGGCAAATTCACCGGCAACCATCAGAGACAATAACGTCGTATGTCATACACGGACTTTCTCTCGGATATATCTCGTATATTTACTACGAGAAGTGAGTCCACGTGACTCCCGCTGACTTAGACGAGTTCCACTTGTTCTCACTACAGAGTCGTCCGCTATCCCATGTTAACAAGCCGTTTGTCGCAAGTGCTGGTAAATTGGCAAATTGGTTTGTTAAATTGGCAAATTGCTTTGTTAAATTAGCAAAAATTGTTCTCTCAGTGTAGAACATCGCGCGACACCGTATCGCTCGTAAATGCCGTGGTGCGCGCGATTATGAATGACCAATGAGAAGGTTAAACCGGAGCGTGGACATCGCAAGTTATGATACGTCGCGGCGGAACGGCCGAAAATGAGGTACGCGCAGCTTTTTCTGAGCGCTCTCTCCCTTTTTGGCGCGTTTAGGGGTTTGGAACAGGCCCTCTCGCCGAGTGTCAGACAATCGCCGTATTGAATCGCGCGAGCGTAGGGAAAATTGGGTTTAAGCCAGAGGCGCGGGTGGAGAATTTAGCTGCTAGCATAATCCGCGTAATTAAAAGATAAAAGGATCAAGGGAGAGGCTAGCAAGAGAGAGAAAGAGAAAGAGAGAGAGTTCTGGTCGGCCAGGTCGGGAGCTGCGGACGCTAGTTTATTTGTATTGCGGCTCTTATCTAAACCATCCGCGGGTCTTCGGCTCTCTTCTCTTTTCCTGCAAAAAAGCGGAAGAATCCCTCAGTCGAGCCTCTCGTCGTGCGCGGAAAAATATTTCTTCCTTTAACATTTGCGATGTCCACGCTCCGGTTTAACCTTCTCATTGGTCATTCATAATCGCGCGCACCACGGCATTTACGAGCGATACGGTGTCGCGCGATGTTCTACACTGAGAGAACAATTTTTGCTAATTTAACAAAGCAATTTGCCAATTTAACAAACCAATTTGCCAATTTACCAGCACTTGCGACAAACGGCTTGTTAACATGGGATAGCGGACGACTCTGTAGTGAGAACAAGTGATTTGTTTCTTTCAATTCGTTGATCTAAGCGATTTCTGCAACGGAGACATAACTGACTTAACCTAAATAGACGAGAACAAACGCGATCTTCTTATCTTAGACTACGTATGTTTGTTAAAATGACAAATGATGAGTGAAATGAGTCACAACGGTAGGGCCGGGAACAGGCAAAAAAAACGTAAGCAGTAGAAATTGTGTGACCAAACAAACTCCGGAGTGAAGTTCGATCACAATAATGTGTATGCTTTCGTTTGAGTAGATAAAGTAATCATGTCGCATGACTCCCGAAACCAACAAGCATCTTTTTAAAGACACCCGCCAAGAAAAAAAAACGAATTGGCGTCTCGCGCATGTTTCTTCATAGTTTAAAGCCGTCACAAATCGAAAATGGGAGGGAAAATCTAACTTAATGCCAAAGAAGGGGAGGGTGACTCTACTCGGACGAAAGCATACACATAATTGTGATCGAACTTCACTCCGGAGTTCGTTTGATCACACAATTATGCTACGCGTTTCGTCCGAGTAGATAAAGTAGCTGTTCAAAGCCACGATTTGTGACTGGAAGATTGTATTTTCTGGGAACAGAGAAACATCACGGGAAACAGAAATATACTACACGTGGAGAAGGCAGCAAGAGCACAAACGAAAAGAAAACCACACATAGGTTGGAACATAAAACCATGAAACATAGCGTATCAAACGAAGAGAACGCAGTATAACGCAATGGAATATTTATAAAACAGAAGTCGGTTACGCAGTTACAGAGAATTATCGATTTAGAATAATAGCGTCGGCAACATTAGTCGAAGGAAATACTGGGCGGTAATAAAAATTCGCAAAAGTTGAGGAGGATGACGACCAGCCTGCCGCTCTCCGAACATCATCAACATCAATCTTTCATTTTTGTGAGATATGGCTCTCTGAAAAGTTGATTATCAATCGACGAGACATCAAGAGCGTTCCGATGAGACATGATGAGACCACGCCGAGCCTTAGATATATGATGTTGAACTTGAGACATTAGACGTCCCGCATCGCTTGCAATCTCAAAAACACGTTTAGCGTTCCACTGATTCTCCGGCTTCAATAACTCCGAGAGAAGATACGCCTGCGCTGCCACGGCGGCCTCGACAACACTTTGAGTGGCGACTTGATAAATATCTCGACGAACAACTATAATAGGCGCGACGTACCTCGATATTAAGAACAGGCACTTTTGCGAGAGGTAAATTTTGAGGAGTCGCATATTTTTTTCGCAAAGCTAGACTCGCGTCTTTCGAGAGGCCGTTGGCGAAGATAGTTGATCATGTCTTAGGTATGAGCTCGTGAACTGGAAGACTCGTGGCTGAATCCGCCTAACAATTCTCTCTTAAATGCAGTAACTTCATCCTGTTCAAGGGACGTCCTGGTCGAGAAGAATTTCTGCGAAGGCAAACGAGGGTCGAGCTATCTCCTTTACGTCGTTGTGCTGGATTATCATTGAAAATCATATGAGCGTCAGAGATAATGCATCTCGAAAGTGCTAGGGAAAGTTGTAGAAAATACATAGAGCCATTGATACGTAATCCGTAAGTGTATGAGAGATGTGGCTCAGGGAATGCCTCGAAGGACAGCCACGCTGAGAAAGATCAACGGACACGACCAAACTCTAGATAATGATTCTTCGTTCAAACTTGATATCCTTGGGCCTGTCTCAAAGGACAGCCTCAAGACATCAACTCAGGCTCACCTCCAGTGTTAGGATTCTCCTTGTCGTCAAACATAGAATCAAGATCAAAGGCGTCCCCGTCTTGAGCGACCATATCGGCGCAGATGTTAGGTTCGTCACGATCGACTTCCGACCGATTTGTCTGGGTTGTGCCCGAGTGTGACAACAAATTGAGGAGAGCATTTCTTCCAAGAAACTAGGTGGTGGACGCAACGAAGAACAAGAGGCGATGCTGGTAGAGTGGTGTCGATGCCCGCAGGATTCCCCACGTGGACGCTTCAACTTGGAGAATTTGGTACTTGTATATCCGTGTGATGAATCGCTGGCTGGCGAACTGTCGTCCGAAGAACGTCCGCGAGAACGTTTTCGAGACTTGGGATGAAAATGCTTTCCCACATTCCTGAAGAGCAGCGGCATACGATGCTATTGTTCGGGAAAACAAGCAACACAAATGAAGAAACATGTGTGCGCAGCAGAAACGGCGCTGCGCGAGACGCCAATTAATTTTTATTTTTATTTCTTGACGGGTATCTTTAAAAAGATGCTTGTTGGTTTCGGGAGTCATGCGAAATGACTACTTTATCTACTCGGACGAAACGCATAGCATAATTAACCCTCATGGTACACACTGGATTAGCGTAACCCAGGCAGTTTCTCAAAAGTGCAGCGTCTCGGAATGCGATGGGGGAGGGAACTGGGACCAGGGGGCGGGGGAAGTTTGTAGTCCCAACTTCCATTCCTCCGCTGGATGCGTTTATTCCACGCGCAGGAGTTGACGGGCGAGCATCGGAAGCTAGGATTCGGGTTAGTTTTACCCAGTGTGTACTTTACGTCACAAAATCGTACGAAGTAAAAATATCAAATATTTAAAAAATTGCTTATAAAAATTATTTATAAAATTGCTTTAAACTGTTTTTTCGTTTACATATAGTGTTCTAAAAGTGTATTATTCTCCTATCTATCAAAAATATCGATTTATAAAAATAAATAAAAATTTATAAAAATAAATAAAAATAAATAAAATGCTCTTTTTATAAATAACATTTACATTTTTCATATTTTCATTGTTTTATTTTCAATAGGTTATAAATTAACAAAATGTATAAAAATAGCCTATAAAAAATATTTGTTTTCGTGCGAAATTGATAATTCTTAAATTTTACCTCATTTTGGCTCATAAAAAACCGCCATTTTCAACTTGCAAGAAAAATATTGTTCTTGGATTAGACAAAAAACTTACTTGGAATATTTTAAAGTTTAACTTTTTTGCTTTTCAACGACTCCTTATGGAACCCTAAATGTATTTTTCATAAAATTATGAACAAATATTAATAAGACAAATATTTATAAGAAAAAATAAAGTTTTCTCTTACTTATTTATAAATATCTTTGAGCGTGTTAACTATATCGTCATGAAACTATATCGTCATTAAACTTCTTTCATATTGTTTCTAAGATAATTTTCTATCGATTAAAAAAAAAGCATTAAATTTGAACAATTATATCTCGAGATATAGATTTTCAAAGTTGTCCGGGTTACGCTAACCCAGTGTGTACTTCCCGTAAATTTTTATAGTGTACCATGAGGGTTAAATAGTAGGCAAATCGACCAGCCATAGTCGATGATTCTTCTTATGGTTCAAGAATAATCGATTGTGCTGGGTAATTTTCTTACTGCTTAAGTTTTAAAACTGCTGGTTTTGCAAACCAGCAAGTATCTTTTTAAAGATACCCGCCAAGAAATAAAAATAAAAATGAATTGGCGTCTCGCGCAGCACCATTTCTGCTGCGCGTACATGTTTCTTCATTTGTATTGCTTGTTTTCCGGAACAATAGCATCGTATGCCGCTTCTCTTCAGGAATATGGGAAAGCATAGTCATCCCATGTCTTGAAAACGTTCTCGCGGACGTTCTCGCGACAGTTCGCCAGCCAGCGATTCATCACACGGATATACAAGTACCAAATCCTCCAAATTGAAGCGTCCACGTGGGGAATCCCGCGGGCATCGACACCGCTCTCCCAGCATCGCCTCACGTTTTTCGATGCGTCCACCACCTAGTTGCTTGGAGGAAAAGCTTGATGTTCTCCTCAATTTGCTGTCACACTCGAGTACAACCCAGAACAAATCGGTCGAAAGTCGGTCGTGACGAACCTAACCTTTGCGCCGATACGGTCGCTCAAGACGGGAACGCCTCTGATCTTGATCCTACGCTTGACAACAAGGAGAATCCTAACCCTGGAGGTAAGCCTGAGTTGATGTCTTGAAACTGTCCTTTGAGGCAGGCCCAAGAACATCAAGTTTAGACGGAGAACCGTTACCTAGAGTTTGGTCGTGTCCGTTAATCTTTCTCAGCGAGGCTGTCCTTCGAGGCATGCTCTGAGCCACATCTCTCATACACTTGCGGATTACGTATCTATGTATTTTCTACAACTTTCCCTAGCACTTCCGAGATGCATTATCTCTGACGCTCATATGATTTTCAATGATAATCCAGCACAACGACGTAAAGGAGATAGCTCGACCCTCGTTTGCCTTCGCAGAAATCCTTCTTCTCGATCAGGACGTCCCCTAAACAGGATGAAGTTGCTGCGTTTAGGAGAGAATTGTTAGGTGGCGAGCCGGATGATTCTGCCACGAGTTTTCCAGTTCACAAGCTCATACCTACGACATGGTCAGCTATCTTCACCAACGGCCTCTCTAAAGAGGCTAGCTTTGCGAAAAAAATATACGACTCCTCAAAATTTATTTCTCGCAAAAGCGCCCGTTCTTAATATCGAGGTACGCCGCACCATTCCTATTACAGCTGTTCGTCGAGATATTTATCAAGTCGCCACTCAAAGTGTTGTCGAGGCCGCCGTGGCAGCGCAGGCGTATCTTCAGGGGAGTTATTGAAGCAGGGAGTTATTGAAGCCGGAGAATCAGTGGAACGCTAAACGTGTTTTTGAGATTGCAAGCGATGCGGGACGTCTAATGTCTCAAGTTCAACATATATCTAAGGCTCGGCATGGTCTCATCATGCCTATGTTGTCGTCGTCTGCCCGGAACGCTCTTGATGTTTCGTCGATTGATAATCAACTTTTCGGAGAGCAATATCTCACAAAAATGAAAGACGTTGCAGCAGCCGACAAGTTGGTTCGCAGCTTTACCACTGTAACCCCGACACCTGCTAAATCGAATACTCAGAATAAGATGCGACCTTCCTTCGCCCAAAAGACTTCGTCCCAGGGAAATGCGAGAACCTTTGCCAACAAAGCAACGCCTCGCCGGGGGGCAAGGGTTGCAGTTCAGTCGGCGAGACATCGGTCGAGCTCTCAGACCAGGAGCCATCGTCCCCACGTGTAGAGGTAAGCACAGCGGGCAGGCTCGTGCACTTCTTCGAAGGCTGGACAGATCTCATTAACGACCCTGTCGTTTTAAGTTATGCGACTCCTCAAAATTTATCGCGAAAGCGCCTGTTCTTAATATCGAGGTACGCCGCGCCATTCCTATTCGTCGAGCTGTTCGTCGAGTTTATGTCTTGCTGTGTATCTGAGCCCCAACCGTTCGATCTGCTTTCTTGACCATTAAAGAGCAAATGTGCTCTTATATTAACAACCGAGGGGTTTTTCTCAATGCGCACGGCGGCCCCGCCGCTTTTCACTGGCCGTTGCTCGAAATTCGAAATCACAATTAGCGTGCCTCGACGTTTTTGTTGAGAAAAAAATCAAGGGGCTTCAATTTGGTCACCGAATTTTACAGAGGATGGCGTATACGCGCGCGCACGAATATTCCGCCACCCTCTGTACGACTCTCAGGTAAAAAATAACCCGCGGTTCTGTACGTATTCACACGCATATCCGTGCGTGTGCGCGCGATATAAAAAACGTAATATTCCGAGCGCACGTCTGTAACCGAGATGCGCGCGCGCGCGCGGGTGTGCAGCTTCAGTGAAATTCACAATTGCGGACGCGGTTGAATTTCACGTGCTGACGGAATGGCGCGCACAAACGATGGCGCGCGTTATCCGGTGAAGGCATCGCTATTGACCGGATAAAAATCCAAGCTGAACAAACACACGGAGCAGCACGTGGCCGGCCGTTCGTTCGCTCGCTCGCTCGCTCGTGGGATCTACGCGCCGCTTACTTCTTGCATCGGATTAATCGGTGCGCTTTCGCTCTTTTTTCTCTCGTTGTTTTTCTCGTCCCCTTCGTCCCGCCTTCTCAACCCTCCTCCTCCTCCTCCTCCCTTCTCTCGCCATTTTTCGCTGCACGCGGGTATTGTTGCGTGCATGAAATCGCGGGGATCCGTCATGAAAACTCCTCTTCCTCCTCCCCCCTCTTCTCCACTGTTGCATCTGATAAAAATCGTTTCACCGTGAATAGAAGGATCCGCCGTCACTACCACTAACGGTCCCCCGTCCCCTCTTTCCCCGCTTTTCGCCACCCTAACTCCAACTCTTTCTCCCTGTCTCCGTACGGCATTCGGCTGGGATAGCCGAGCCGAATGGGAATTGCCGCAAATTCGGAAAATATCGTGGTCACCTGTTATTGACGCGAAACGAAGTCACACGTCGACAACGTGGTTTCGCTGTGAGCGCGCGGCCCGGCCGAAGGTGTCATAAAGCCACCGAAAAAAAGAGCTTTTCGCGTCAGCCGCTGCGAGCCGGGGCTTCAATCTGGATTTATAATGCTTATCAACGCGCCGCGCACGTCGCAACGTCGAAATCCGCGGCTGCAGCGCGCGGCAGGGCGCTCGCTTTCGCCACAGAAAAGTCCCTATTTGAACGTCACACGACGACGTTAACGACGACCCGCTTGATACACGCGCCATTGAGAGCGCGGCGTGTAATTAATCCTTCCCTCTCTCTCTCGCTCATTCTCTTTCTCCCTCCCTCTCGCTTTGATATCATCCGTTTCGGCCAACAGCACGCGCCATAGTCTCATTCTCCGACAAGACTCCCGCCAACTTCCGCGTCTCGAGGCGGACTAACTCGATTCACTCGTTAACTCGTCGCACGCTCGCAGTTAGATTTACTGCACCGTGTTTCAGCCGGGCTCCGCAACTTCAGGCTCGGGAACAGGGGAGTCCTCTGAGCGGAACTTGTCGCCACGCAGTAAACTGCGGGAGAGAAAAAATCGGCAGAAAACGAGCCGCCGATTTGGTCGAGCCGTCGACCGACCCCGATCGATCGATCGATAGATCGATGGACGGGTCGCTTCGCTCCAATCGCGCGGAGCGGACGTTCCATTTGACGAGGAACTTCCACGGCGGGACGCAACTTCCCGCATTCGCGTGCGCGTTCTCGCAGCACCCCGCGCGTCCCGCATTCGTCCACCCTTCCTCCAATCTCAGAGCTACCCTCTTCTTCTCATCGCCGCCCCGTCTCGTTTCCCTTTCCTTCGCCACCCTTTTCCCATTTCTCGCTCTATGCGCTCCCGCTTCTCCGACTCCGCGTTACCTCTTATCGACTTCCGCTTTCCTTCCTAACCTGAGGACTCGCGCCGGCCATTTCTCTCACGACCAGGCAACACCACCACCGTCGCCTGGCCGGCCCAGAGACGTCGCAGAACCGGAGAGAAAAGAGATGGCTGGAAAAGCGAGTTCGTTCTCGTGACTAATTGAGCTATCGGCTCGCCGGCGCGGGAGATACGATGGTCGACGAAGGCTGTTCTGGTTGGAACGACGATTCAGGAGCACGGGGAGGGTTGTCTCCGCAAGCCAACTGGTTGTCTCTCGGCCCCCTTCCATCCCTCTCTCTCTCCCGTCCCCTCCCGCCCGCGTGCTCGCTCGGGTCACGAGCACTTTACTGGCGGCAGAGGATCGGGCAAGTGCCGGCTATTTCGCGTTGTCTCCATAAACGTATCTTTCCGTCGCCGGTAGCTTGCTTAGCTGCCCTTAGGAAGACCATAAGGATCGCCGGGCGAATTCCTCCGCCGTTTTATTCTCCCCGCTACTTACCCCTCACCTTACCTTACCACTTTGTCTCTCCTTTCTGCTTAATCTTAATTTCACCGAGACCGTTTCCCAACCACCGACCGCGTACTGTACTTGGGCTTCTCGCGTTGCCAACCAAGTGAGAATAACGGCGAAACGTAGTATCCCACTTGCAACGTCGGTAAGAATTGCGCGTTTAATCTATCAATATATATACACACACACGCACACATACACATATAGGGTGTTAAAGTTAAAGAGGTTAGACTATTATTTTTAAGACCAAGCGAAATTTGACAGTTTTGTTTTCTATCAACTGTTCATCTGTCAACGTTTTTCTGCCAACATCATTTGATGAAGTTAGTTTTCTTCTAGATGGAGTCGAGAGATAAATTCAAGGACACTTTAATCTTTTAACTGTCAACATAATATTCTGCACTAAAAAATTTATTTAGTTGGGTTAACTAAAATTTGGTTAAAATAGGATCGAACAAATGTTTCGGTTGTGAAGACCAAAATTTCGTTTTTTCTACCAAAGATTTGATTCTCTGAAACTAAACATGTTTCATTTTCGTTTCAAAAAATCAAACCTTTGGTTTAAAGTACCAAATATTGGTTCCCACAACTAAAACATTTGTTCCACTTTATTTTAACTAAATTTTAATTAAATTTAACTCAACTAAATGAGTTTTTCAGTATGTAATACCTTGACTCTTTACACTCTGTATTTGTATACATATATGCATGGCGTCTGACACGCCCGTTGTGTGGAATTGTGTGGGTCAAACTGAACACAAAACTCCTCTACCATTTCGCAAATAAACACGTAAAATTTTGAGTTATTAATTCAAGAAGATTGATAAATCTCGATCATACACGATATGATAGATTGGCGACATCTGCTGTTGTGTGTTCTTATATAAAGTTTAACTGAACAAAAAAGTCCTCTATCACTTTGCACCACGTAGATTTTTGGTTATTAATTAAAAAAGATTGTGGAGCATGATTTTGTGCATGAAACTCATCAGTCTTCTTGAATTAATAACCAAAAATCTACGTGATCTTCTGCAAAATGATACAAGACTTTTTTGTTCAGCTTGACCTAATGTACAAACACACACCACGCAAATCGTACTTATCGTCGCACACTGGGTCGTACCTTGCATGATCATTTGCAAAATGATCTCTCTGATTAATTACTCAAAATTTTACGTGGTTCTTCGCAAAATGGCAGAGAACTCTTTTGTTCAGCTTGACCTAATCTACACGTATATGTGAATTTTATGTGCGATCGTCAGACACCCTGTATATGGTTCGCTCGTTTCCGGGAGCCACGGCGGGAAGGTGCAGACGATAAGCAGGTTATAGAACTTACAGATATAGAATAGCGTTGCCGGTCGCGCTCCGTCGCGACGGTAATGACAGATAACGCGAGATCGGTTAACGCGATTGCACATAGCTCCTCGTACGCGGCGGTGTATCGGGAAATGTCAATTCCTGTCGCGGAGACGGAACTTGGACAACTCCGACGATTCCGACGTCTCCGGCGTCAAGTTTCCGCTATGAGTCCCGCGAAACAACCCTTTACGGCGGTCGGTCGGTCGACGAGCGATCGAGACGTCCTTTATCGTGGCGATTGTGGCTCCTGCGCGACTTCTTTTTCTCTTTGCTTTTCTTTGAGAGAAACTCTATCGCACGTCAGAACCTCGAGCGAACATCCGACTGACAGGTGACCGACGAGCATAAAAAATTAATCAAGTGTCAACTGAGAGAACGAGGGAAAAACGACCCGCGTAGAAATTTTCCACGATTTTCCCGGATACAATATAGATTAGAATACCCAAATTTGTCTCAAAATTGGCTGCCCCACTCTATGATACCAGTTGGGAATCCCATTTTTGTCCCAAACATGAATTTTCCGTCTACACGGAGAGAATATTAATAAATTTTCTTTTCGATATAAATTTTCTTCAGTTTTATGTTTTTATATTTTTATAATAGTGTAAAGATAGACTGTTAGCAAGGTCTGTATTGCTAAGGAGCATACTTTGCTAGAAAGTGTGTCTTTGCTTCTCTCATATAAATTCTTTTCAATTTTATAATGTTCCTAGTAGTGCAGGAGAATAGACTGTTAGTGCATCGCAAATTCAAGTGTGTTGTTTCAGTTGAATTTCTTTTTACGTGTTTCTTGTTATTTTGTAAGTCATCATTTATCATGCTTTGAAAACGTATTGAATTATAATTTACACGTCTCGACTGACGTGACTTAAAATCGCAAGAAGCATGTGAAAAGAACTTGAACTAAATTACATACTTTTAAAAATAATGCACTTGGATATGTAGTGTAAGGTCTAAGAGATATAAGGACATGTAGTAAATTTTGCTAGAAATATAGACAATTTTAGTTTTCTTTCTAGATATTCTTTTCAATTTTGTCTTTTTCAATTTTGTCCATTTTTAATAGTGCAGAAGTAAATATTTCACTGAATAATGAAATTTTCTGAAAAATCAGTATACGCTTTATTCACAATTCTAACGTAAAATGAAGATTAAAGATGGAATACTGGCAGAACTTTAGATCTCCCAGCTGCATGTTTATTACGTTAAAATCGCATATTTCAACATTTCATACAACTACTTCAACAATCAATAATAAATCCCGATTTTCACAATTTTCTCCGGACATGATGAACAAATAATTATTAATTTTTTGTTTCTCGAAGATCCGAGAGAAACAGTTAAACCATATATCTGTTTTTATTTAAATTAGGAAAAACAAGGACAGACATATGATTCAACTATCAGTTAACTTACTAAAAAGTTGGAACAACTGGTCCTTAGTGAGTAAAAAATGGTCAATTTTTAACATCCTTTCTACGCGAGGCATAGACGTATATGTCGCGCAAGGCGAAATTGATGGAGCGCGCGTTGAAAACGTTCGTTGCAATATATCGTTGCTGGTTTCTATTCGACTTTCAACTCGCCGCCGGTCGCGCCGTCACCATCGACCGGTCGAGCAGTTACAGCTGTCGATCGGGCCGCGCTCGGCTGCAAGAATACCGAAAGGGCCAACTAATTTGTCTCTGCGAGGAGCTTCCTTTGATTAGCCCCCGCCTGTGATCGAACAGCGTAAAGCTTTCCCGCTAATTTGACACTTTCGATGCGCGATCCAATAATGAGGGATATTGATCGACGGTGTTTCTCGGGCGGCCGAGCTAGCAGCGCGGGATTGTATAATCCTGTCGAGTTACCGAGCGCGCCGTAAGATGATTATCATTGCCGACAATAAGGAGTCGATTAATCAATGTGCTAATTATCAGCCGCGTTCTCTTAATCGTACACTCGCTCGCGACGCCCGACAGTGGTCATTGTCGTTGCATCATGACCATATACGATGTTCCCTCCCCTTCTCTCCGCCCGACTCTCTCGTACACTGAGGAAAAAAGTGGTTGAGTCAATGAGACCTCGCTTGAACGAACAGAATTCGTTCAAGCAAACGTTTCGTCGATTGAACGAATTATATAGCTGGCGTGATGAGTTATGTCAACTTGATTCAATGATCACGATTTGTGGTCAGTAAATAGAACAATAAATACAATATTTCTTTAAAGGCGGCTCACCACCAATTTTGTCGATCCAACTACTTTTCTTTATTCTCAGTATATACAGGGCGTCTGATCATTCGCGCCCACTGTTTATATAACACTCTCCTGAGAAATTGACTCGAGAAGTCAACTGAGCGAAAATAGCCGAGACAGGTCGTTATTTACAATGTGACTTTCCAACTTTCAGTATAACGTATCTTTACGGTTAAACTCCAAATAAAAATTCTGTTATTTTGTCGCTCACTTAGAGAAGCTTTTCTTTTCGATCGCCTGCACTATTGCAGCCTCAACATTTTCGTTCAGGACCAGACTTAATTTTTCACGAGAAACAGCGTAATGTAAATATTTGGCGCGAAGTACCGGATATTCTTTTCAATTTTGTCTTTTTCAATTTTGTCCATTTTTAATAGTGCAGAAGTAAATATTTCACTGAATAATGAAATTTTCTGAAAAATCAGTATACGCTTTATTCACAATTCTAACGTAAAATGAAGATTAAAGATGGAATACTGGCAGAACTTTAGATCTCCCAGCTGCATGTTTATTACGTTAAAATCGCATATTTCAACATTTTATACAACTACTTCAACAATCAATAATAAATCCCGATTTTCACAATTTTCTCCGGACATGATGAACAAATAATTATTAATTTTTTGTTTCTCGAAGATCCGAGAGAAACAGTTAAACCATATATCTGTTTTTATTTAAATTAGGAAAAACAAGGACAGACATATGATTATATACACCCTGTATATCGCGCGAGTACTAGAAGTGCGAGATATTGAATGCGCCCTGGAGAAGGGACGATTGGACGAGAAATACCCGAGGACGTGTGTAAGATCTCTCTCTTAAAGAGGCGCGATCCTTTTGCTCTCGTTCGTCGAAACTTGTCGCACAAGCGGCTCAATACAAGAGCCGCTTGCGCATACGAGCTCAACAAGAGAGTGAAAAGAGGAAAGAGAGAGAAGGAGAGAGTGGAGGGAAAATTTCGACAGCGTAATCCATCGTGCTTCCCAGATTCTATATAAGCATCGTTGTACAAGCATTTCTCACCCTTGATCGTACTCTACCGAATCAGAGTACCGAATATTAACTGTATTTTGACGTTTACGTCGTCTAACGCGACACTCGGTGTCGAAAGGGGCTAAGGACCACACGCTGATTCAACTGTATAGCCAAACATGGCAGGGATGTAAATACGAATTGTCCGAGCAACTTTGCTGCCCGACGTCGTTCTGTACAAATACGCGCGCACGTAGGCGAGAGCATTGCAGTCTCATCGAATTAAGATACGCCTCCGCGCGCGCGGAGTACACATTGTACACGAAGTAACATTGGATATCGATACCAACACGCTCGATTTGCCCGAAGTCCCGTGAAAAAGAAGGAAAGGAGAGATATTCCAATGTACACGTGTGTGCGCGCACAGTAGGACGATGCAAAATTTCCTGCTCGAAATAATAAACACGGTCCAAGGTAGTTCGATATCGCGCGAGCTTATACACAGCGTCTTTGTTCGGCGTCGCGTTTTGTAACGAATATTAATTTCCTGCTCCGGTTCCGGTTGAAATTCTGCTTGTTTGTTTTGCGCGACGTGCTTCGCGCCGTGAAATTGTGTCGCATCGTTGCAATCGATTCGCGCGCCGGCTAACGTCAATAGCTAACGTAGTCGTTTCTCCTTCTCGATGTGTGCTAAATGCGCGCGTGTAAATAGGCACTGGAGCGTAATAAGAGCGTATTGCGCCCGTAAACGGCGTTCCAGGCGGATACGTCGGAAAAAGACGGTCTTCGGACTGACATTCACTCTTGACGCCGGGAATGCGCGTCTTCCGATACAACGGCGGAGCGCGCACCGGCATCTATTGAACCCCGCGCGACATCCGAGTACTATACGGAGAGAATTTTATAGCGAAAATTGCTGTAGAACTTCGTGACCGACGAATGGATCCACATTCTGCAGTAATTGGCTATTCTTTCATTTTATATATTGCTTATGCTTTAAGTACTAAAATGTGTTGTTAAAAGATTTGCCTTATTTCTAGAAAAATTTATTATGTTTCTAGTGAAATGTCTATCTATTGTATTTCTTAGTGAAATTTACTATGTTCCTTAGCAAGATAGACTTGCTGACAGTCTATTTCTGCGCTCTTAGAAACACAGCAAAATGGAAAAAAATGACACTGAGGGAAAAAGTATACAAGAAATAAAAAATATTTATTCGATAGATACCAACAACGTACTTACTTAAATCTAAATTCTCTTTGTTTAAATAATTGTTTAAATAAAAATTTTTTCTCAATATAAAAATATATATATTATACAAGATATGTAATTATACAAAAGAAAATATGTATAATAATACAAATTTATAATATATATATAATTTTATTATATATATAATTTTATACATAATAAAATTGTATATTATATATAATTATATATTATATAATATATATAACTATATATATAATATATATATATATATATATATATATATAACAATTTTGTATATATATATAATATATATATATATATATAACAATTTTGTATATATACAATCAGTATTCATTGAATAAATATTTATTATTTTTTAGATATTTTTTCTCTTAGTGTATGAAATAAAGAAAAGACTATAATATTCTCTCTGTATGTCAGTTCCTTTGCAGTAGAGAGAAGGCAAAAGAGAGAGAAATGTGTGGGTGAATATAGAGAGAATGCATTTTTATTAATTAATGGATTTTTATATACGTTATTGAAATGTTAATAAGACTGAGAAATAATTAAATATGCGGGAGCGTCTTCGTGCTAGGGGAAGAAGAATCAGAAGATGGATATCTGGGATCGTTGCACTGCTGTCCAGTGTGTGTCTTCAGAATGAATTTCGCGATGCTAATTACCATCACGCCGATAAAACGTTGGGCATGTAACACACACGATCATCGCAGCGACATAAAATGAGCGTCGATGTGCCCGGATAAAAAAGAAAAACAAGTTCGACACTCTCATCGATTGCATTCGCGGCGTCGATTGTGTGTAAAACGTTCGAAAGGCGATATCAGCGCGCGCGATATGTAAAGCAGAGTGTGCGCGCAGAGTGTAAGCAGAGAGAACGTGTGCATTTATAGCTTAGAGCGAGTGTAAATAAAAGTACGGAGTCGGGGCGTGAGTGTAAGTGCTGTTCCATGCGCAGTCCGGCGCGGAACTCACGAACTCGACCGGATGGGTCCTCACTTTTGCGGCTGATCCTTCTGTCGCGAGGGAAACAGAAAGAGGATTGGCGACTCGATGTACGACGTGTGTAACTCGCGCGCCACAGAGAACACCTCTTGTTAGAGAAAGACTCCGCGTACTGTCATCCATGACCGTTTTCCTTGTAAACGCGACGATTGTGTACATATTATTATATATGTATTCATCCGATGTAAATGTTACGTATTAATATATTTTATAATAAAAACGAAGTAAAAACAATGAGAGGACGGTGTGTTGTGACTTTTTTGCTAATTATTCCTGTCCACTTCGCAAAATAAAATAGGTTTCATTAAAATTTCCATTAAAATTCCAGTTACAGATTACTTTCCTTTGTTCCGCGAAAGACTTCTAAGAAAGAATAGACTTCTAAGAAAGAAATACTTATTCTTACCAATTAACTTTGCCAAAGAAAATTCGAGAACTAAAATTGAACCAGTGAATTCTGATGATGTATATCGAGAGTTAAAAATAATTTGTTACAATCCAACTTTAAGTTCGTGCGTTTAATTTTACAGAATTAATTGCTGACTGCGTTATAATTTTCCTGCCAATTGTTCCCGTCAGCTTTATCTCTCGAAGAAAATTCCATGGAAGAATATTGACATGGTATATCATATATAGCAATTGCAGGATAGAATAAATTCCATTAAATAATTCCGTACAATTTTACCGTGAAAACAGGTGATCTTTATCCTTTGGAAAAGTTCTTTATCCTTTGGAAGAGTTCTAAGAAAGAATAAAGTCACGAAATATTCATCCTCACCAATGGATAAAATTGCTAAAAAAACTTAAAAATTAGAATTGAATCCCGGTGATATATTAAGGTTTAAAGATACTTTGCTATAATATAAGATTTATGGCAGAGTTGATTCATTTAATTTTGCCCAATTTAGACTATTAATTGCCGACATCAATGCCGCTTCAAGAGTATCGTCGCATTTGTTGATCGCGTCTATCTGCATTTATCACGCGTCTCGGTGAAAGCAATCGTTCAATTAACGCGCGAGAGCGACCTAATTGCGGGCACCAGTCTCTCTTCCTCTCTCTCTCTCTCTCTCTCTCTCTCTCGCTCTCCCTACACCGATTGCATCGTCTTCCCTACTGAGCTTTAGGTGTAGGATAAGACGAGAGAGGATTTATGGGAAAGATCGCTCTCGAGGGCAAATGCTCTTACGTGGCATGAAGTAGTTTCCTATAAGCGGACTAGTGTAACGTAGAAGAGAGGAGGAGGTGGAGGCGCGGATAATGACATTGGAGACGATGAGAAGAGGGGCGCGGTAACGCGGCGAATCAGCGTCACGATAAAAACAGATGACGAGATAAGCAAGGATAGAGAGAAGAGGCTACATTGTGCACGGATAAACGAATTGGATCGATAGTGATCGCGGGGAAAAATTTCCGCCTCATTAATTCGATAATATTTGATACAGAGTCGCTGGCGCGAGTGAGGTAAAGGTAAAGGTAAACGACGCGTTGGCGAATAACGTCGCGATATAAAGCGAAGGGCGGCTAAAGAGATGAAAGGAAAAAAGGGAGATAAAATTTTCTCTCTCTCTTTCTGTTTCTACCTTTGGCGAGCAGTCTTTTTAAATGCCGGGTGCTCAGTCACAAGAAAACAATCAATTAATCAAAATGTTGAGAGAAACTCGAAGGATGCAACTCGCAGGGCGAATCGCGCGGAAACGTCGCGGGAAGGAACGTACAGCTGCGATGGAACTCTCTCCGTGAATGCTCGCAAAGCCGCGAAGCGAGGAGGGAAAAAGGAAGAGGAAAGAATTTCACTCGAAACTCCG
The DNA here is from genome assembly GCF_010583005.1 of Odontomachus brunneus. Lineage (NCBI taxonomy): Eukaryota > Metazoa > Arthropoda > Insecta > Hymenoptera > Formicidae > Odontomachus > Odontomachus brunneus. Next base: position 1,954,973 of record NW_022639471.1, read on the forward strand.
GCCAGGCGCAAAACTAATGCGCAAGCGAATACGGAGGGCTAAAAGCGACTCTCTAAAAACGCTCGAACCACGTTACTCGAAAAGCCGTGCCTTCGCGCTGGTGCACATCGTGTACAGGGTGTTGCACCGACGTATTGGTCAGTGTGACGGCTTGCTGACTCGCTTCGCGTTCGGTAGGTGTTCGTGCCCGAAACACGAACACACAGCTCGAAACTCGGTGATGCGCTCGTACGCGAGCCGGACTACGCCGATTCTCGGCATTAAAGGCATACAATCCCGTTTGCACCCGACTTGCAATGTTGATGCAACACCCAGTATACGTATACAATTCGGCTTCTAACTGGAGAGCCCAGGAGAGCCGGCGCCGGGTTCTTGAAAGTTGCCACTCGGTAATAAGAAGGCTTCTCGCGGTTGTAGACCGGCGTTAGGAGTCGGAGGTGAAGTAAGGTAATCCGCGAGACTACGGCAAGATCCTGAGGCGGGTTACGATGTTCGTGTTCTGGGGGAAAGAGGGAGAGGGGGAGGGGGCAAACTCCGCGGCAAGAACGCTAACGCTTATTAGAGTTTGCTCGTTAGAACAATCGCGACGAACAGACGGCGAAATTAGCCGACATACCTCTCGCCGATAGCGCCGTAAGCGCGTTTCTTAAGCAAATTGTAATTAACGACGGCGAACTGTCACGCGAGCTAAATTGGATCATTAGACTAGACGGGCGCGTCGTAATATCCCGTGTCGAATCCACTTACGTTCGAGAGATACTCCCCGTGGACGTCCGACTTATCTTCTGTCAGATTTACCTTGTTAAACGAAAGAAAGAGAGGCCAAGATTCTCGTTACGTCGTCGCGTCGCGCTCCGACGTGGAATTTCACTCGATTCGCGCGACAATCTTGCGCCCACGTGAGACCAGAAGTGAGAGCAGTTCAGAGGGGACGCGCGAGTCCCTCGCGCCGAGGTATTCGGGACTCATTATAGGTCTGATTGCGTTCTAATGTCATGGCATGGCTCAACCCCTCGAGCGCGTCCCGTCCGTCTCGAGCGCTCGATAAACTCCATTTAGGAGTCGGGCGCCAAGGCGTGCCTTCGCGAAGTAATGCGAAGCACCGAGCGGACCGGGACTTTGGCCTGATAATGCAAAGCGGAATAAGGCGGCCTGTCCGTCCGTCCGTCCGCGAGCCGAGATACCGCATTGCAAGGAGATTGGAAACTGGAATCTACGTGCGAAGTAACACTTGTCACTCTATCCTCCTCGCCCTCTGCTCTCCGTGAAGATGTCGAAAATCTCTCTCTCTCTCTCTCTCTCTCTCTCTCTCTCTCTCTCTCTCTCTCTCTCTCTCTCTC
>NW_022639471.1:1957729-1968881 GCF_010583005.1 Odontomachus brunneus
CTCTCTCTCTCTCTCTCTCTCTCTCTCTCTCTCTCTCTCTCTCTCTCTCTCTCTCTCTTTCCCTCTCTCACCTCATCATTTCACGCTTTCCCACCCTTGTACGCGCACCTCACATGTGAATTCACGTAGACTGCAACGAGAAACCGCGGGAAATCGCGGCGCGCATATCGAATTACTTCAAGGTGGGTAAGATCCGGCGAAACTAGAGTGCTCTCGAATTTTATTATCTCGGCTTACACCTCGCTTCAGCGTGGCTTTCAGCTTGCAAGCGGGAGATACGATAATCACTTGGCAGAAATCACCGTCCCGAGCCAGCCTTTCTTGCAATTCCACTTAACTATTATGATCTGTTACATTTAAGAATATATTATCCGTATCCCCTAAAAGTAATGTAGAACTTTTTTAGACAGTTACACATATCAATCTATATTGCGTCTAAAATCAAACAATTTAACGTTGACTCTGAGACTGCATCAGGAGTTATTTCATTTTTAAGTGTAAGACCCAGTAAACATGATGAAATTGAAGTATTAATTACGTATCATTGTTGTTGAGATGTCATTGATCCGTCGTTTGATGTTATCCTGCTACTCGGGAGTATTTCTACGTATTGTTATGGAAATATATGATGTTGTTTTTAACATTAAAAGAAAAGATAATTCATAAATAATGAAAGACACAAAACTACTTTGGGTATTTAAAAGGACGCATGCAAAGTTTCATCGTGACTGAGAGATAAAAATTTAAAAGTCAGAAATAATATTAAATAAAAGTATGCTATAAAAAAGTGATGTTAAAGTAAAAATACGTTGATATTAAACTGCATCCATCTATCATACGTTTTAGTCTGTATCTACCATACGTTTCAATACAGAAATATTAACGTGTTTCTAATTTCCAGTGACATTTTGCGGATACTATACGGGCGATACATCCTCAAGGATATTCAGTAATACGTTAACGACATCAAAATGGACTCTTGCTAAGCGTACGTCCAACGACACGCGCTCAAAAACGTGGAACGTTTCATAATTTTGTGTGTTATCCTCGCCAGTCCTCTAATTTTGATCTAATCTTAAAGAGAACATCTCCTTTGTGAATTGTTTCAATTTTAATGTATGCCGTATATGAAACGAGAACACACATTGGAAATAAAGGTGCGAAATAATAAATAAGCAATTAACATCAGAATGAGAATCGCGATGAAAATCTCGCGAGTCCCCGCACGAGATTGTGACGGAGCTTCGGTTAACAATGCCACGCATTCTCCACGAGATCTTAATAGTTGAGTATATCCCGTATGCGTAGTTACGCGCTGCAGTTATGAAGCCACTGTCGCTATCTTGCCGCTGTCAACCCGCTCGGAACGGCTTAATGTAACAGAGCCGGCTTCTAGTTGGTAAGTTACGAATTCCCACGGTAATCCGATGCGCGAAACAAGCACGCTATTACTGAGACTCCCCAGGTAGGATATTGCGCGTGCACACGTGTACCTTTTAACTCTTTATTCGGCACAAATGAATTTAAGGTTCCTTGTACCTCGCCGGCTATGTCGGATTTGTGACGTCAGAAGCGAAGGATGAAGGACGACATACTGATGAAAATTGCGTGCCATTTCTGAACTTAGATATATATAAAGACGAAAGAATATTTGAGATTGCTTGAGCATACTTGTAAAATTATTCGAAAGGTATCCCTTTTGCCTAATGATCCATAAATAGTTATATATTGGTAAAATGAAGCATGAAATGATAAAAATCTGTATTGTCTGCATTCCTCATTTCGCTATTTATTATACGACTATTAATCGTCAGGGGAAACCTTTCGAGCAATGCTTAAGCAGTCTCAATGCTTAAGCAGTCTCAAATGCTTTTTCATCCATATTTCTCTTTATTCAGAAATAGCTCATAACTTTCGTCGTTTCTCGCTTCTGACGTCATAAATTCAACATGGTCGTGACGAAATACGAATCCTAAGTAATTTTTGAGGGTTTAAATAAAGTATAAATGAAGTCTCTTGAATACGATAATATTGTTTTCAAAATATTTTGACAATACGTTTTTTGAACGATTTTTGTCATCTGATGGCAAAAATCGAAATTACGGACACATCGACGAAAAGAACAGATAACCAGATATTGCTTCAGAGCAACAATGTTAATATGTCCTGCATCTGTCGTTTTTGCATATAGCTCGTGAGAAATTGATGTTGCCTAAAAGCAACATTGCCAATTAAAGAGTCGAAGAGAATAGGTACAAATAAATAACAAAGTCTTTTATCGTGCTGAAATAGGAAGTTTTATTGCCGTAGGTGAGACATGCGAAATGAATTTCGCTTCGTTCGCAGTAGCGGGAGCTTGATTATCGTCGTGTTCGCTGTTAAAAGGACTCGAAGAGATTCGAAATTATTTCTTTCACTTTCCGTATTTTCAGCTGAGTTACGTGAATTACGGGCACGCTTTGCCGGAAATTCCCGCGTCCCGAATTGCACCGAGCGACGTAACAGCGACGTTACTTTCGTTTATTCGAAGATTTATTCCCACTTCGCGCGCGAGGCGGAAGAACACGGCTACGTGCTGAGATGTGTACACAATACGTACATTCGCGCGGCGCGTCACGTACAACGTGAAAAGTGCTGCTTAACTCGCAAAGTGATTCGAGTGGATAGGGCGCCTTGGCATGGCTGGTCCGGAGCCACTCTCGAAAAACGAAAGCCGGTGTGCTGCAGTTCCTTGTCCTTGCCTTTCGCATCGAGCGCGATGAGGCGCGAATCTCAGAGTCGAACAGAATCGAGGACGGCAACGGCTGCGAGCTATCGAAGGTAACGACAAAGCTCAAGCTCCAGCCGAGATATGGTTTAATCACGACGTGTCGACGACTTGCCGGGGACGAGCAAGTCTCTCTCGCGAAATCAAATCTACTCCCCGATGAAAAGAAAGAGGAAGTTTGATGGGGGAGAATCTGGAAACTCTCATTGCTCAATATCTTTCTCAGATAATTATCGATAATCGGCGAGTCATACGGATCAGCGAGTTACAATGAAACGAAATTTGCGAACATCGCCACCCATCAGGAATGATGAGAGAGAGACAGAGAGAGAGATAGATAGATTCATAGATAGATAGATAGATAGATAGAGAGAGAGAGAGAGAGGGAAAAGACCGTATTTCGTGCACGTGTACGCTGCGGAGAAGAGCAAGGAGGAAAGAGATTTAAATGGACCTTTTTCATTTGATAAGCAAAATTGTGCTCGTATACCTGGCGTGCAGCGAGCGAGAGGCGAAAAATTTGCGTCAACTAATTGACCGTGATATACCATTGCTATTCGGCGCTCGTCTCGCTGCCTAATATTTACTCGCGTTCATTAAGGCCAGCCCCAGTTTTCAGGCGGTACAATTTGCTCCGCGCCGCTGACGCCGACGCGGGCGTCGGGGTGCTGGCGCTGACGGCGCCGTGTATTTTTCGCGGCGCACTCAGCTATCTCCATCTTTCCGCGTCTCTCGCAGGAGCGGCCCATACGGGGCGTCCACGAAACTGCATGTGAACTTTTTAAGCTGTTTACGGAGTATCGTGTCTGCTGTGAGCGGCTTCATCGCGGCTTATGAACTTACATCAAGTTCGATGATCGTCTGGCGATGGAGGGGCTGGAGAAGGGACGGGAAGAGGAGGAAAGTTATAAATTTGTTATAACTCGTATGTATGGAATATCGACAGTGTTCGAGAACGATGGCAACCTCGAGGTAAACAGAAGCGGAGTATCCGCTCATTCCACAACGGCGGCATCCATTACAAGAGCCCGAGCGGAAGCTCTTAAAGAGCTCCTCGGAGGAAATCATCCCAACGATGGTCCCCAACCCCCAACCTGAAATTTTTACTCCACATTAATCCCGCAAATTCCGTCGAACTTGGAAGATCAATGGGCAATCTTGAGATATAACGTGATGCAAGCTATTGCCTTACCTTGATGTTATTTACTGCCGTTTCACGAGCCTTGAAATATGACTCTTTTTAGACTTATTTAATATTTTTAATATTTTTAATATTTTTAATATTTTTAATATTTTTAATATTTTTAATATTTTTAATATTTTTAATATTTATGATTCCAACATTCTACTTGCATTTTATCTTTATTTTTAATTTTAGACAGCGTTGTATTAATTTCGCACATAATTTACTCTGTTGTCAAAAAAGTACACGGGAAATATGAGAAAATATTAAATAATTAATGAAAACTACAAATAATACAGAAATTATGATCAAACAAATATGTTGTTTTGCTTATTCATTAATTAGACTTAGTCTTTCATCTTTATAAAATAGTTAATATTTGTTTATCATACATATTCTATCTGCAGCTAGATAAGTTGCATAATTCATACATTATTACAATTGAGAATAAAGAGTGAGCGATTCCGGTAGAATATTGAGATAATAGAATATTAAGATAATGGAATATTAAGTAATTCTGAAGCGAGTCCAATTATCAAGGACAATTCGACATGGAGGAAGCGGTATGAAGCAATCATCTGTAGCATCAAGGTAAGAAAAAATCTTAAAGCAGCACAAATGTTTCAGGGACAACCTAAAGACCTCTAAGGCAAGTAAAACACTTTTCAGACGTCTCTACTATGTTTTCTAGACATTTGTGCTGTATAGCATAAGTGCCGTGTCTTTCAAGTTCGATGGAATTTAGAGGGTTAATAAAGTATTCAAATTTCGACTTGTACATTCTCAGTTTGGTATTCGCCCGTGAATTCCCGCCGCGGTACGATGCCGCCGTGGGAAGCTTATATCGCTTATGCATTCATTTTCGCGACCGACCGCCACGCGAAACAACACTCTGTCACGCGGGGTGATTTAAATTCACCCCGTGCTTCCCCGGTCCGCGACGTTTTCCTTTACTTCATTTGGCGCGAAACTTTGCCACGGGCAGGCCGGCGAGTAAAACTTCCGCGAGATCCAACCTCGAGGTAAATGAATTAAACGTTTTAAGGACGGCGACGACGGCGGTGGCCGCAGCGCGTTCCAAGACGTTCGTTTTTCGCTGCCCTTCCCCTTGTTCATCTTTTCGTTGCCCTCCTCTCTCACACTCGCCTCCACGTCTCGGCCTTAAATTCGCCTTACCTGTCCGCCGATATTGTTTCGCCCTCATGCCGGGAAGTTTGTTTTTAATTACTTTACTTTCGGCATAAATTGCTTGTAACGTTCACGACCGGTCGGACGCCACGCGCAATAACCTCAGGCTTATGTGCCGTGCGCGCAAATCTTCAAGTGCGCCTAAGTGCGCACAGCCATATCCGTAATTTTACTACTTACTTATATATGAAGACATTTACGTGGGACCATATTGATTATACGAGTGTTTCTTTTCGTCTCCTATCTCCTAGTTTAATATCCCTTCAAATGTTGGCCACTGTCAATGTTGGCAGTTACCAGCGTAACTTGTTCATTAACCCCTTCGCTGGCAATGACGTCAATTGGCGTCAAAGAGAAACGTGCTCAGATTGACAATGACGCCAATTGGCGTCATGCATTTATTTTGCGATTCAATGATACAAATTTTGTCATATTCTATATATAAGGGTTTTTGGGGTCTCTGAATATGATTTTAAAGTCAGAATTGTAAAATTCAAAATGGTGAATCCAATATAATGGATCCAATATGACGGATCATAAATTCGAAAAATAATATAAAACTACAAAAAAAACAAAGAAATACAAAAAATACAAAAATAATATAGATTATAAAAATAATAAAAATATAAAAAACAAAAAATAATACAAAAATAATACAAAACTACAAAAAAAAAAAAAAAAAAAAAAAAACAAAAAAAAAAAAAAACCCAAAAAAAAAAAAAAAATACAAAAAAACTAAAATGGAATGTATAAAATCCTACCGCGCAGCTTCCTCATGGCATATTCCGGAGTCATGATTCTAGAATCATCAGCTAATGCCGGAGGTGAAAAATGGAGAGTTGAGTATGCTAAAAGATAAGTATTATGACATGACAATTCTCCCATAAATCCGCCATATTGGATCCGTCATTTTGAATTTTACAATTCTGATCTCAAAATCGTATTCAGCGATCCCCAAAACTCCTCTATACCGAGTTTTAATGGAATCTAACAAAATGTTTTATTTTGCGAATGTATGATCCGCCATATTGATTCCGTCATTTTGAATTCTGACCTCAAAATCGTATTCAACGACCCAAAAAGCTTCTGTACACCAAGTTTCAAAAAAATTCTCCGACTTTTTTCTCTGCCTACCGGGGCACAAATAGTGGAATGAACATGCCAGCGAAGTGATTAATAATTCTGGTGGACGTGCATTGTCTCGAGAGAAGTGTATCAAAATTTACTGAGTGGGACAACTCCTTGAAAAAGTCCCCTATTATTTTGCAAATAGAGCACCGCATAAGTGCGCCGCTGTTGTGCGGGTCTAATCGTCATTGACTGGCTGGCTCATTGTGCAGAGCCATTTTGTCAGAAGCGATGCGCTTATGTGGCCAGCGCTGTTCGAGCACGCCATGTTTTAATCGATTACGACACTCGAATTTTCCAAATGGGCAGTGAAAAAGTGGCATGGACGCGTGCCAAAGAGATTGTTTTTTGTTTCAGATCGCTACGTCGACTCATTCACGAGTTATAGCCGTTTAAAGCCGCGGCATATCGGACTTCGACTCGGCGTCAGACCAAGCGTGCCACCTGCTGTCGCGCCGGCACACTACGTTCCTATACTATCCTTTTTCTAGAGTGAGATGGACGATTGGCGTGGTCACGGCAAGGACATGGCCGACGCGACAGCCTTGTCTGGGCCGTGGAGTAGGGATAGCAGCCGTCCCGTTACGCACGTGCGAGATATCGCTTCTCAAACGTCGCGTCGCGAATGCGACTATTGTTTTCACTCACGTGCCGCGTGACCTACCCCACAGCGCGATAAATGGATAGCGCAGGCATATCGAGAACGCGGATCGATAGAAACGTCAATAATTCCACTTGTAGACGTCGTAGCGACTCGAAACGAAAACCATTGAAAAGGGCGAATTACTACGTTTCCAATGAACGTGAAATCGTCCTTCTGTGGAATAAAGATCAAGTAGCATAATCAGGTAACTACGAAGGACATCACTTTTTGTGTTTGCGTTGAAGTGGGCATTAATCTATGATAAAAGTAATGCGTCAATTTTATGTTTTTGACGGATATGAAATACAATTTTAAAGAACATCACAAAATGGTAACAGAGAATGTTGGGGTATTAATCAATAGAAGTTTTCTTTCACTAAAATTATCGGCAAATCATCAAAATTAATCAATCGTCATATATGAAATCACAAATAATTTACTAGATTGATAAAATTAATTATTAATCAATAATTGATTTCATCAATCAATCAAATTATTCGTGATCGCGTACTGCGTGACTGAAACTTGTAACATGCTACCTGTCACACGACTATTAGGCCCGATCTACAATAGATGGAGTAAGAAGTAGAGGTAGGAGTAAGACGAAATGGAAATAATTTATTTCGCTTATTCCCTTACTCCAATAAAAGTTTGCCCGTCTACATCACATGGAGTAAGCCTGAATTAAGTAGTAAGAGCTGGAGTAAGGAGCTGGAGTAAGGGAGTAAGCGAAATAAATTGTTTCAATTTCGTCTTACTCCTACTCCTTACTCCATCTATTGTAGATCGGGCCTTACGCGTCTGCGAGCGCGGCTTCTCCTCCTGTTGTCGACAATGTTCCCCTTCATAATTTCTCCCGCTGCGAATCAGCGCGCTCCCATCAGAGAGGAAGCCAACAATCGCTGAAAATTTCAACGCTCACCGACAGTTAACGGATAAGCGCGCCAAGGTAAAACGACGTCGCGAGAGCTTCTCCTTCGGACAGTCCTCTTCCGCGCCGCCGGAATCCCCGACAGCTCCTACTGATCCGGCGAGCTCATAACGTCAGCGATGCGATCGCCGTTCCCGGCGCAACAACGTTGCAACTTCGCTGGCAAGTGGGACGATTATGTTTTGAGACTTGGATGAATATTTGCTCGACTTCTCCCCTTCGGGCTAGGTCGTGCGGGCGCTACCGCGTTGTCCCGGTACGACGGCTATAAATACTGCTTTGTATGCATGCCGAGTGAGCGGACCGCCAAGCACGGATAATAGGGAAGGAAGCCCCGGAGAAGCTACTTTGTACCTTCGTCCTTGTCCTGGCTTCCCTTTCCCTTTCTCTCTCTCTCTTTCTCTCTCCCCCTGTCTATCCTTTCTCTCTTTCATCTCTCCCTCTCTCTCGTTTTGCCATCGTGCATAGCATAGATCGATGCTACATAACGCCATAACGCAATAACGGAAGGCTGCTTTCGCGGCGACGACGGCGGCGGTGGCGGCGGCAGCGACGACAACGGTGGCGAAAGCAACGGCGGGGAAGGCTCGTGTCCGCTCACGACGCCCCTAATTATAATTATCAAAGGATTCACGGTGACAGGTCGCGTCTACCGGCGTCTACCTCGCGGACATTATTTTGATCCTTGCGCTGCGGTGTTCGTTAATGGAGCGATTACGGCGCGCGGGCGCGGCCTCGTTACCACACTCTCGCAAACTATGCTCAGGAAGTATCGCCGCTGTGGCGAATAGACACTCATCTAGCGTCTGTCTTCAGCGCGACCCGAGTGCCACCGTGACGTAGAGACGTTATCCGTCATTATTTTTACGTCAGTTCCGCGGAGGACGCGAGGCTTTTATCCCTTCATCCCATTCATCCCTCTCTCCCTTTCCCGCGTTCATCAAGCGCGCGCGCGCGCGCGTACTTGAAGCGACACTGCCGATGATATCGCCGACTTGATAAAGAAGTCGCTTATATGAAGGTCCTAGATTCGCCTCCGCAACGTTCGCGGGAACGTAAAACGGATTGAGGTGAACATAAAAGTCTCATACCATGTTTTGCGACATTCGCAAAGAATGAATCTCGAGATATTAATTCAAGAAGATGGATGAATGATCACATGCGATATGGTAGATGAGCTGCAGTGGCGCTGTCTACCGTTGTATACACTTCTACGTTAGATCAAACTGAACAAAGTTCTCTATCATTTTGCAAACGACCACATAGATTTTTAGATATTAATTAAAGAAGATTTGTGCGTTATCGCGCACAATGACGTAACAATTTTCTCTTATTAGTAACTACAAATCTACGTTTGTTGGTTATTTGTAAAATGGTAAAAGACTTTTTTTCAGTTTGTATGTAACGTACAAACATACGATACATATTTGTTTTGCAAATATCGCAAAACTTTTACGTTCGCCCTCAATGCGTTTTACGTTCTCACGAACGTTATGGAGACGAATATGAGACAGCCTGTATATCTTTTTAACGACATAAAGCGCTCGCGGAATATATTACCTAATTTTCAGCGGACGTTCTCTCTTTAAGAAGAGCGCGCTCGCTGCGATATAAAGCGGAACTTTACTGACGCGAGCACGCGCAAAATTAATATTTTGACGCAAATACCGCCGCATTAACTTATCCAAGTAACGTCAGTCACAGGCCGCGGCAAGTTGCTCGACCGGATACACCGGCCACATTAATGTCATTTTAACATCGTCCACACATTAGGGTAACGCGTATCGCGCGAATCGCACGGATGAACGTGCTCGCATGTTCGCGGAATATATCATGAACTACGTGACCAACAAATCGTGAGCGAGCATGCGGGCGCAATTTACACGGATAAATTCCGCCGAACTGTGGAACGATTCTACTTCGAAAATGAGCGTACTCGTTCGCGGATAATACCGCCGCGCCGCGGGTCGGGCGCGCGCAACGGAAGCGGATTCACGTCGAATCCGCTCCGAAACACCGCTTCCTTTCGGCCGCGTCGCGCTGAAGTTTTAACAGTGGTTTACGGGCGCCGTAATTACGCTGTGCCCTTACGCCGCGCGGAAATAAAGCCCATGAGCCGTGTGTGGAAAATAGAGTTCGGGCGGGAAAGAACGTGCGCGCTCGGTGGCGAAGCGGTTCGCGCGCTTTTTATCGAATAAAGCTGCAACGCCTCGGCTTGTCAGAATTCGCCGGGTACTGAGGCAGAAATAAGACATAGAAGAAATAAGCATTGCAACGATACGTGACGAAAACAGTGAAAATGTTCAACGATGACGTTCCAAGCTGTCAATTAGCGTAAATATCTGTCTGGTGCGAGAGTTTTGCAGCGCGCACATGCCAAAAATGTGTTCGCTCCGTTCAGGCAATTTTTTAAGAACATTGCTCTACTTTTACAACTGAATTTGGGAGGTTTAAAGATATACGAAAAGTTTGCAGAAAGATTTTTACATATGCATGGTTGTGTTTTCCTCTAAATATGGCGAAACAAAGCGAAACATATTTATATGAGATGCACGAGAAGTATGAGAAAGTTCAGATACTGGACACTGCCGACACGTGTGTAATCTCTATGACAGTTAAAGTGACAGCCCAAGTGACAGTGCTGACGTTTGTGAAATTTGGAAGGGAGAATTTATTTCAAATTAAGAGGATGTCACATATGGAAACTTCACTGACATGATATTGACTTTTTCTCGGCAAAATCCACGTCGTTGGTTGCACAAAATTACAAATGCTTTCACGCATTGAAAACACGTGCAGAAATAGAACTGGAACATTACTCGATATGTGACAAAAATGGCAAGAATTTTCAATAATATTTCAAGCTGTCAATTAGCATAAATATTTGCCTGAGAATTTTGCAGTTGGTACACGTCGACAATGTATTATGCCCCGCTCAGGAAAATTTTCAAAATTTTCAAAATTTTCATTACTGTCCTTTTACAACTGAATTTAGAAGCTTAAAAATATACGAAAAATTTGTAGAAAAGTTTCTACATACGCATGGTTGTGTTTTTCTATAAATATAACGAAACATAGCAAAATTAACATTTAACTAACAGTAAGAATTGAAGAGGTAAATAAGGAGTACAGCACGGATGTCTTAGCGCTATTAAATACTAATATTACTTTTTATATAATATTAATATAATAGTGGGAGGATAATTATGTCCTGACGGAGGCAGTTTTTTCGCAACATATATAATGAATCTATTTGAGTCATCAGTTTAATGGGTTTTGGGAATGTTAAATATATATATATATATATATATA
>NW_022639471.1:1968922-1972795 GCF_010583005.1 Odontomachus brunneus
TATATATATATATATATATATATATATATATATATATAATTGGGACTCAAGGATCGGTCTAAGTATAAAAGGTAGATTCGCCGCGTACGTTAATCGAAGAAAAATTTCGATACGTGCGTTTGACATGCTGGATATAATTATCCTCCCACTATCATCCATAAGATATCTGTGCTGTATTCCTTATTTGCCTCTTCAATTCTTACTGTTAATAACGAATAATTTAATCGATAGTTATTCTAAAAAGGAGCTTTCTGTAATTTCTGTTTAAAATACATTTATATAAAATATACAGGAAATACGAAAAAGAGAGATAGCGTAATTATGTTAGTGACGTTCTACGTTATCGCCATTTTTCGAGTTTGCTATCCACTTTGGCATCCTCTTAAGAGAACATTATTTTGAGAAGTAATTCTAATATTTCTATAATCGATTATTTTCTGCGCATACATGTCAGCAGTGGCTTTCAATTCTGAAATCTGAAATGTTGCGACTTCGTTCGACAGAAAGTATGCAAAATCGACTTGCAATCGACTATACATTTGGTTGCGAAATTATTTACGCGTCCTTTCTTTTCCGATATAGTTAGAAGCGTGTCGAATAGTCACTATTACGTGCCACTATTGCGAGCTAAAGTAACACTGTCTATATTTCTCGGAGCAAAATTTCACTCGAAAGGCAAAGTGACCCGCGAGTCATGAGAATTTCAGTGATTTTTTCATTCATATGAAATGAATCCTCCGTTCTGAATCGTCGAATGAATATCTCCACTCGAAACTGAAGAGGGAATTCGGTGTATTTCATTGTCGTAAGAACATATTTACCTCATTTAATTGAAACATTAGCTCATATGACGTTAGAATCCATTCTAAGCTTCAGTAAAACATTCACTCTTGTGACTTCACTATCGTTTCGAGTAAAATAGCGCCACTCTTTACTTGTTTTGAGTGAGATTCCACTTTAAGAAATTTACAACTGCAACGAAGGATTCGGGAAAAAGTATTCTTAACATATTTTTGTTTATTATATAAGAACAGCATTGACCACTAATCGATTAAAATTTTCCTGGACTAAAATAATTAACAAATCAATAATCAAAGTTAACCATAATCGTCATATATAAAATTGCAAATAATTTCTTTAATTAATGAAATTAATTATCAACCGAACTTTGATGTGATTGATTATATATTGTTTAATAATTAATTTTCTCAATCGATTAAATTACTCGCGATTACATATATCACAACTGATTAGTTTTAATTGCTAATTCGCTGATTGTTACAGTCAAAGAAAATGTTAATCGGTTATTGCCAATATTGGATAAAATAAAAGGTCAATATCATATGCTATTTCCTAAATTTCTCGGAGTGGAATCTCATTCAAAGCGAATGAAAAGCGGTAGTATTTTCACTCAAAACGAATGAAAAGCGGCAATATTTTCGCTCAAAGCGACAGAGAAAATATAAGTACTGTTACTCAAAATGTCACGCAAGAGTGAATGTTTCATTCGAAAATTTACGCGAAGAAAATGTCATAGTCAAAATTACGACAAAATTTTTATAATATTGGGTCGTACAGAATTGTGACCGAAATTACCATATGTTTGATTAAAATTGTTATGTTACGCTTGACTTTTTTATATCAAAATTATTGTCGTTATTTAAATGTTTTTTATATCGTATATCCTGCAGATGGTCAAATTTGCTATTTCTATAATAATTTATATGGATTTTAGTCCAACTTTGCAAAGACATTGTAAAAAGAGACATTTTAACGTAATTTTTGTTACAATACTTTCTCCACATATATGTAAAATAGATTTCAACTTTATATGAACAAATATTTCAATCAATCAGTATGAATACGTTTTCGCAAAGGTGGAACACATCAGATTCACTCCTCAATTTCGAGTAAAAATATTCACTCGACGATTCAGAATGGCCAATTCACTTTAAATGAGTGGGGAGTTACTCAAATTCCATCAGCTCGACGATTACTCTAATTTTTCAAGTGGAATTTGGTTCCAACAAATTTAGAGAATGCAATAAATTAGTGCAATATCGCGAATATAACCACTTGATGCGCTTCTGACTGATGCGCTTTATCGGAGGGAAAGTGTTGAAACCATTTCGCAAAGCCGAGTGTACCGTCTCGTATGAATATTCGCGTCGCGCTCCCCTTCATCCGTGAACGATCCGTTGCCGCCGATTCGACCGCGCTTACCTCGCCTTCGTCGGCAGAATATTGACTTTTCTCACACTCGACTGGGGGCGTCATCGATCTATCTCTCGTACCGCGCGACGTTTAACACGTACGTACTCGTGAAAGCGGTTTCAGGCGGCTAATAAGCGAATATTACCTCGGCAGATCGAGTTCTAATAGTACGAAGTTATGGATCGCATTCCCTCTTCACGGGGTAACGCGAAGTCTCTCCTTTGCGCTGGCAATCCTACCGCGCTGTCTGTTCCCCCTTTCGATCGTGATCGTGTGAATGTGAAGTTAATTAAATATGTAACGATTTAACACAGGCTATATAAGGTATGTGGCTCATGTGCTTTTTTAATATTTATTTTAGCAAGAATAATATAATGAAAAAAAAAATAGTTGTGTTAATCAGAAAATAGTAAAATATGGCATAGCTTTTATTTCTGGCTTTAGTAATTAATTTTTGGTTACGTCGATCTATGCGACATCATAAGTTAGCACTGCGATTCGTTGCCTGAAAAAATTCATTTCTGAGGCAACGAATTAGTAGTCAGCGCAATCAAGAACTGATCCTTGAAGTCAGAAAGAAAAACTATGTCGTATTTTAATTATAATTGTCTGGCTGACACAACCATTCTTTTTTTCCATATACAAAATCGCGAAATAGTCCTTTTAGAATATAAATACTTTTCCCTGAGTTTCATCAAAATCCGAATAATGTTACAGTTAAGAAATAGAAAAAACTGATTTGGTAACAGCAAAGTAAATTTTCGAGCCTTTCGAAATTTCGTATTAATATTATACATCTTGATTGAATAAAATTAAGCGATGTATTACTAGCTAGAATGAAATTTCTTGCAAGCGTATGATATACTGTTTCTGATAATAAATGCAATTTTCATTCATAAAATGATTGAAATAGAGCATATGGGCGAACGAGATAAGGTTGGCCCATAATTAAGGGCCGACAGGAGGGCTATCGACACTTCTCGTGAAGACTCTGGAACTATTAATCAGGATATATATTTTATACGTGGCCATCTTATCCTGCGCTAGTGAGCATGTGAACTCGGTACCAGGGTAAGATGGTTATATTGCTACATATTTTGGTTATTACAAAACAAAATATACGATTAACAGAGTCGTGGCTAACATTGATACATAGAAGAAGGTTGCCTCTATCATGTTTATGCAGTCAGTTACAATAATTAGTTGTCTGAGAAATTGCAACTTCAAAATTCTGAAATATAAAGCATCTAGCCTGTGTGTGTGTGTGTGTGTGTGTGTGATATTTCGCGTGTTTAAAGAAAGATTTCATTCTTCAACCGCAAGCGAGATTCGTTCGATTCCTCAAATCGATCCCGTCGAGAAGAGAATGCGACGCGGGTCAATATCACGGCGCGAAACTTGGAAAGATTTCCTCTCGCCTGACTGAAAGTTTGCGTAGCTTATCAGGAGATGTATGTAAAAAGACGAGGCATCGGCGAAGGTGACAGTGGAACGGCGAAAATTCTTTGCAGTTTCTTCGCGAGGGAGGCTCCGCGAAGAAAGGATGGTGCTCGCGCTCAACACGCGCGAGCACGGAAGAAACAGCAAGCAGGGAAGAAGAACGCGAGAGAGAGAGAGAGAGAGAGAGAGAGAGAGAGAGAGAGAGAGAGAGAGAGAGAG
>NW_022639471.1:1972816-1991839 GCF_010583005.1 Odontomachus brunneus
GGGGGGGGGGAGTCGAGAGACAGAAAACTCGCGAAATTTTCCCATAAAACGCGGTCGAGAACGTCCGTACAAATAAACCCGTAGGCGATCGATGCTGTGACCGTGTAAGCTCGAATATCGCGAGAGAGAAATAAAAAAAATAAAGGGAGGCTGGTAGACGAAGAGTATAGCGGTGAGTGTCGCTTTTATCGAGTTTATCCGATTTGAACGATATCGAATTACGGAAAAAGAAGTACGCAAATACGTCTGTCGCGAAGTCGCGTCGCGTCGCGTCGCTCCGCTTCGAGCCGCCGCGTCAAGAGTTCATTCTCTCACGGGAGAGGGAGTCATTCTCGATATTATTCGAGCGATTCTATTAGTGTCGGCACAAATCCGACTTTATCGGAGATTTATTTCTGGTCTCGGTAACTCCCTGAAATGACGGTTCCCCGATCAAGAGAGGAGAAAAGAGGAAAAGAGAGAGAGAGAGAGAGAGAAGGAGAGGAGGAGGAGGAAGAGGCTATCAGCGGCGCGATACCGCTTACCCGAGATTGTTCGCGCACATATCGCGCGCTTATCGCCCTAGTAAAAATGTATGCCATCTCAGTGCCGTTCGCACTTTTTCAATCATGTATCAGATCTTTTCATCTCCATGTTTCTCGAAACGCACTTCGCGCAGGATCATTCTTTTAAAACTACGACCTATTTCTATTCACAGGAGCGCCTCGTAATAGATCCCGTCGCGTATCGCCGATATCGAACGTTCCTAATGAATAATCAGCGATCGCGTCCGGCGGAAGTGCCGATGCGAGAGAGGGAAAAAAGACACGTACACGCGCACACGCATACAGAGACAGACAGACAGACAGACACCCTACGTAAAAACTTCGTATTTCATTCTGCGCGTCACGTCCCGTCCACGTCGGCGCGGCGTTTTAGTATAATAGAAACGTCGGCACAATGCCCGTTACTCGGCGTGGCGCTTTTTTTTTGGCTTTTTTCCTTTTTTTTTTTTTTTCGTGCGCCGACCTTTTCCGACAACCCCGTCAAAGCAATCACCATTGGGTGCTCGCGCGCACGCGCGCTCGCCCAGCTCCGGGCGTACGTAAATTCACCGAAAAATCCAATTAATCTTAATCAAGAACCGATTGCATAAAAGTCGTGCGCTCACGCGCGCTCCGCGAATTCCGGCTCGGCCCGGCACGCGGAAACGCAGCTCGCGATCGCCGGCGGCATCGCGGAATTGATATTACGCGCTGGAAACATACAGCCACCCCCGGCGGCGGCGAAGATCGACGGTTAAATGCCGTTATTCGAGGGGGAATATATATATGCGCGCGTGCTGTTTCCTCACGGTGGCCTGGTATCCGACATTCGCGCAACACAGTAATAACATTATTGCGCGCCCGTACGAATGAAGCGACTGGATACCCGCATATTATACAAAGTATCTCACCTTTGTCGCGGAGACACACGGGCAATGCGTCTTTCGCAACGCGTTAACGCACACATATCGCGACCGAGCGCCGCATTGAATCTCCAAAGCTTAATCCACAGTGTTCTTTGCTTCCTGCTCGTTCCTCTTTATCTGTCTCGGACTCAGACATTAAACCTAAAGCCTAATCTGCAATGTGCTCTTTGCTTCCTGTTTCTTGTTTTCTGTCTTTTTTGAAAGTTGAAGACTTAAGGTGTGAGTTAGAAAGAGATAAAGAAAAAGAAACAAGAAGCAAATAACACATTGTACAATAGATCAAGTTTTAAGCCTGATCTACAATATGCTCCTTGCGTTTTGTTTTTTGTCTTCTGTCTTTTTCTGGCTTAAAGCTTAAGGTTTGAGTCAGAAAGAGATAAAGAGAAAGAAGCAGGAAGCAAAGAGCATATTGTAGATCAGGCTTTAAGCCTGAAGAAGACAGAACAAGAAGCAGGAAACAAAGAGCATATTGTGGATTAGGCTTAATGGAAATTCTGCGTCCGAGACGCAAAGATCTAGATGCATTGCGCCGATGCACGCGCGGCGGTGTGACTTGAGGCGATTGTTTCGCGACAATATTGCTGGGAAGTTACGTTGAGTAATGGTTAAGTACAACACGGAGGAGCTCTATGAATCTTGGAAATATGATTTATGATATACATCTCTCTGGCACTCCGGCAAGAGAATCAATCAAATCTATATGATGTCTCAAAATCCGAAAAGAAATAATCGTTCTTCGCGCCTTGACAAATATCTTTGGCTGGGACTGTCCGTGTTAGGCATATGTTTGTGAGTATGTCATACGTACCGATAGACGCACATTAACACGGGCTTACCAGAAAAATAATCGTAACATTAGTTTCCTTCATATTTTTCACACTTTTACTTTCAAATTATTTAACCATGTTATCTTTAAGAAGATACTTAACTAGGGATCACCAAAGGTGAGATAATTGAAGTCAAAGTTGAAGCACCATTTACATGTGTCACAGGTACGGTCCCCGACATCATGTTTTCAAGTCAACCAAATTACTTTTACAGTTAACTTTAACGGTTTTAACGAAAAACAAGAAGATGATAAAAAAGACTTGTGGAAATATTACAAGAAAATCACAAGATCATCGACCATCTGGTTTATGAGAAATTGATGTGTGAAGTACACAATTTATGATAACGGTTTAAGTATATGACGGCTAACCTGTAGTGATTTTGTAATATCGGGTTGATTCATAAGTTCGTGTAGATTTTTGTCTAGTTGGCATCCTCATGTCGATACTAAGAAGATAATTCCATACAACTATCTATATATATGTTTTGGCATTTCAGAGCATTATAATTATAATAATGCAATATAATTATTATAATGTAATATATGATATAAGTGATATATATATATATATATATATATATATATATATATATATATATCACTTATATCATATATTACATTATAATAATTATATTGCATTATTATAATTATAATATGTTATAATTAATATATATATATAGATATAGATAGATAGATAGTCGTATGGAATTATCTTCCTAGTATCGACATGTGGATGACTACTTCAGAATAATATAATTAAAAATAAATTGTATATTAACATATACAATTTATTCTTTAGATTTTTAATATAAAAAGCAACAGAAATATTTTAGAATCGAACTTTAGGTGATTCATCTTATAGAACAATAAGAGCCGACTTGCTAAATCCAATCTTTCCTTACTATAGCCTATCTCGCTAAAAAGTATGATAAATTTTGTTAGAAATTTTGAAAAATTTTTATAATAGTACATTCCTAAAATATATATAAATAGTACATATGTAAATAGTATATATATATAAATAGTATATATATATATATATATATATATATATATATATTGTTTAAAGAAGTACAGTTGTTTTTGTTGCGGCTTGAAAATGGAAGACAGTAATGAATTTTTCCGATAAATTATACTTGTTTACTTCCGCAAAAATTGTTAGAGCTTGGCTGAAATGTTCTGCTTCACTCCGACTATCATTTGTCTCGCTCATTACAGAACTCCCTTGACAATATTATTATAAACTTCATTTCTTTAGAAGATATGAAAAATCACTTGGAACGTTTCTGCGCCGGAAAAGCGCAAGAGTTTTACGAGGGCGGAATCATGAAATTGTGTGAAAGATGGCAAAAGATTATCGAACAGAATGGCACATATATTATCGATCAAAATTGTTTCCTCTCCCAGCGAGAATAAAATGCACTTTAATTTTGCTGGAAAATCCGCACGAACTTATGGATCAGCCTGATAGCTTAATACGCGACTTCATACACGGAGATATTGATGGGACGACGATGTACTCGGTCGCGAATGTCTGCTTTCAACGCGATCATGTCCTATGACGAAGCGGCGCGCACAGAGGAGACGGACCAGAGAAGTGTAAGTGAAATACGTCGTAAAGACAGCGAGGACGGGGAAGATATAACGTTGGAGAAGGAGAGAGAGGACCTTACCAGAGGACGCTGGGTCACACGCGAGGGCTCGGCTTTGCCAGCACAGATGGAGTGGAAAGAAACGTAATTACAAATAGTTCTACCTTTCGTCCGCAGTCCACACCACTTCCTGCCCGCCTAACTTTCGCCGGCGGCCATTCCGTTCGTTCGTTCTTCCTCTCTACCCTTTTTTCTTCCTGCTTTTCTTTCTTCCTTTCTTTCCTTCTTTTCTTCTTTCATCTCCCGCCGGCCTTTTCGCCCGAGATCTCTCGCGAGCCGGAGCTATGGACTGAATTTGATAAATGGCGTTGCCGATCGTCGGAGAGTTTCCGGTACAACAGGTAATTTCTGGGAACGTACAGCGCTATCCGCCCACGTTTATTAGATCGAGTCGTGTTCCTGACAACGAAGACTGATTTGTGTTACCGTGGAAACGTCGCGCGACTCGAAAAAATACCACTCTCGTTCCTCCATTCTCAAATACTTTATACGGCTTGGAGATGTGCACACCGGACAATTTCGCATCTCGTGTTGTCTTCAATAATGGGCGTGGAACAAGAAGAGAGATTGCCAAGGAGTGTGAAATAATGTGATAACGCGTGAAGTACATAGCAGTATTGGAAATAAGAGTTGATTTAATGATGTTAGGCGCTAATCATATTTTTTTACACGAAGAGAGAATTTTGCAGTAAAAGTTTGTAATTTTGCAGTAAATTTTGTAACTATAGGGTAGATTGACATTCTATTTCATATGTACTATTTATATATATTTTAGGAATGTAGTATTATAAAAATTTTTCAAAATTTCTAACAAAATTTATCATACTTTTTAGCGAGATAGGCTATAGTAAGGAAAGATTGGATTTAGCAAGTCGGCTCTTATTGTTCTATAAGATGAATCACCTAAAGTTCGATTCTAAAATATTTCTGTTGCTTTTTATATTAAAAATCTAAAGAATAAATTGTATATGTTAATATACAATTTATTATTAATTATATTATTCTTAAGTAGTCATCCACATGTCGATATTAGGAAGATAATTCCATACGACTATCTATATATATGCTTTGGCATTTCAGAGCATTATAATTATAATAATGCAATATAATTATTATAATATAATATATGATATAAGTGATATATATATTGTTTAAAGAAGTACAACTGTCTTTGTCGCGGCTTGAAAATGGAAGACAGTAATGAATTTTTCCGATAAATTATACTTGTTTACTTCCGCAAAAATATTATATATTAAAAATTGTATATTAACATATACAATTTATTCTTAATATAGTTGTATTGTATTTATATCTAAAGAATAAATTGTGCGGTTGGAAGGGTTGGCTGATCACAATATTTATTTTCTTTCTCCACCGTACAATTTATTTCTCTTACACGTTTTCCTCTAATATAAAAAGCAATATATATTTTAGAATCAAATTTTAGGTGGTATTGATCTTATTTAGATTATGCTCTTATTTAGACTTGAATCATCAAGCCTGAATTGATTTGCGTGAAATAAAGTTCGTCGGGCACGTGCATTTGAAAATGGCGATTTAATCGAACGTAAGGACCTGCACGTGCCGGGAGAATCGAATAAGCGCATTTTAGAGTGTGATAATGGTTTTCTCTATTCAATTAATATATATAACGGCTGATACAGCTCCACATAATCATAAATTACCTTTAACCATTCTGCCTATTGCGTTAATTTAATGAGCGCCGAGCTTGGTTATTCGAGCGGCAACGGTTTCGATTTCACGCGATGCATTTTAAGTAAATTACATTTAACGGTATATCGATTCGATATATTTCAAAGGGGAGGCAGGGCTGACAGAGAGCGGCCGGATTCTCGAATTAACATGTCCGTGTTTGCGAAGCGCTGTTTGAAATATAAAACGGTAAAAAGGTAACTACACGAAAAATACACGAGCGACGCCGACGGCAAAACGTGATTACAACGGACGTCACTTATCCGTAAATTGATTTATCGACTATGATTATTTGTTGCGTATTTATTAAAACAACTCTCGATTAGCAGGCACGCAATTAATTACCTCTCTCGCTTTCTCTCTCCCCCCTCCCTCCCCCGTCCTCCTGCGTAGCGCGACGAAATTACAAACAATTGGATCGCGTATCTCCATACGCTTTCCAGGATATTCGATTAACTTGAAATTTCATTCGGCCACTGACGCGTATTTCGGAAACGTAATAAAAATTAAGCGCGGCTGCAAGTAGATCACACAGCACACTCGAGTGCGAGTGCGTTTCGCTCGCGTTTATCGGTTGTTTCTCTCTTCTCCTCTCGTTCTCCCCTCGTTCTCCCCTCGTTCTCCCTCTCCCTCTCCCTCTCCCTCTCTCTCTCTCTCTCTCTCTCTCTCTCTCTCTCTCTCCTTCCTTTAATCCGAGTCACCGCGACACTAACCGAAATATAATCGAATTATTCATTTAACAGCGCGTCCCGCGTGTGTACAGAGACGAGAGTCGGACGTACGTTTTCAATTTTTATGGCCCGTGTTTTAATACATACTAAATGCGCTCCGAGTGGAGGCAGGTTAAAGTATTTATACATAATTATCCCGGGACGTAGTTACATTTGCATCCAGCCGTGCGCTCCCACGTCGCCGTCCGCTCTAATGTAATTATTCCTGAAATTAGTTCGCCGCCGTACCGCGTTGCTTAGTCGGCCGATCGGGAAGAGATCGATTAATGCGAGAAGAATGTCGGGCGCTCGCGCGTTCAAAGTTTCGAGCACAGTTGCGTATTTAGAGCGTTTTCGTGTTTCTCCTTAATTCACGATCGAAAGTAAATCGAAGTCGGATGTCGAATCGTCGTTGTCGTCGTCGTCGTCGAGTCGACGCGCGATATATTTTGACGTGCGCGTCGGCGTTATTTTCGGTTTCGTCGCGTCGTGGAAAAGCGGAAATGGCGTAATAATGTGATGAGCGTGCTGCCGAGCTGTCAGGCAACAATCACAGTTAGCGTAACCGCCATTGCGGACTTAAATCATCATCAAATAGTTTCGTGGCATACGGCTGACGTCGCGCTTCTGTGTCACGTCTGGACGACCGTATGATTAAGCCTCGGATATATCTCGGTGTCATTTAACGAACGCGGCGCATTTTGCGAGCGTCAGGCTTTCCCGGGCATTCAAAATAGGCTGCCGATTGTGTCAATGACTTGCCTTGAGAAGCCAACACAAACTACCCGCGGGGCTCGCAAAAATGATTATATTATTAACCTTTTCAGCCATATTGGAACGAGCTGTAATGCGACTCTATTATCTATCCTCACTTTTAGTTATTTTAACTCTCTCTCTCTTCCCTCTCTCTCTCCCCCTCTCCTTCTCACATCAGCAGCATAGTCGATTATATTATTGTTATGCGCTTTCATACATTGAGAAAAGAAATATTTATTAGGTGGTATCATTAACGTATTTACTTAAATCAATATTCTCTTTATTTAAACGGTATTCGGTAAATATGTTAATGGTATCATCTAATAAATGTTTGTTAATTTTTTAATATTTTTTTCTCAGTGCATATAAACACAAGAAATTAAAAATAAATCAGAATAAACTTGAATGTTTATAGTTTTTGCTAAATTATTATGTCGAAAGAAAAGTTTGGTTTGCTTACTAAGGTCAAACTAATTCTTTCTTCAATAAAATTTTATAATATCCTTATAAGGAAAATAAACGTTTACTATATTTTAGTAATAAGTTTTTCCCCACAAATTTGTGATGAGTATATTCTCAGATTATTGTCGAGAGAATATCCTTTGTCGAGGATAACCGTTAGTTGAAAAAACGAAAGCTATGTTACTTGAAGGAGCCAAAGCTAGATAACGAGTACATAAGATAATAACGAGTAATAATAATCGACCCAACGTTTACATCGGCAGTGGATCGTCGCGAAAGGGTGCTCGACGAGAATGGGCGATAACCAGCCGGGGCAATTACCGCGTTACTTTGTTACAACGATATATTTAAGAGCGAAACATCCCCGAAGGTCGATTTTCCTCCGATAGGGGTATCTGTCATCTGTGCGCAGCACTCGCATCGCGAAAATTACGCGAACACGGGCGAGTGCAGAGAAAGTGTGTGTTTGTGTATAAAAGAGAAAGAGAGAGAGAGAGAGCTCTGAATTCTCTCTCGTGCCGACAACGCAAATGAAATCTCATTAAAGAGCACACTCCTGCTTCCTAAGCGGCCGGTCCGAGAGCGGAAGGTCGACGTCCTGCAGAATTTCATCGTGCAAAACCGTTGGGGATCTCAGGGATAGAGAGAGAGAGAGAGAGAGAGAGAGAAAGAGAGAGAGAGAGAGTGAGGAATTCACTGCGGCCAACCGCTCGTCGACGGTGCAAGTATTTGCTGATTGCGCGAAGACGACTTATCGAGTTAGATGCAAACCGACCTTGCAAAATCGTGGGACTATCCGCGCACGGACCGCCGGCAGGCCGAGCTTACGGAAGCGCAGTTTCGACCGAGCCGTTCGATCCCGCCGCCTCCTCTACGCGGAATTAACGGCGACGGCAAGTCGGTCGGTCGTCCCGGTCGACGCCGAGTGCTTCGTTAACTCGCGGAGCCACCGAAAGACGTGCCGAGGGTGCGAACGGGGTGCCGAGCGGATCCTGATCCGTAGCAGCTGCTTTAAACAGCACCCTGCTGCAACAAGAGGAGGCACTATTCGTCAAGTGTACCGTGAGGATATTCTCGTTCGACGAGAGCCAACGTGCTCGAGGAGAGGCATCGGAGCGAAGTGGAAAAATTACACCGAGAAGTGTGGCGGTGGAATGCGCCGATCGAGAGTCGAAATCTCGTCGAGAACGATTAGCGTGGTTCGCGGAGGACTCGGGGGATGACCCCTCCCGAGAAAATGCTCGGGCCTTTTTGCCAAACACTTGGAAACTGTAAGATGGAAGGTTCTCGAACACGTTCTGGACATTCCTGTTGCTCCTTGGTCTTTAAATACAAATATTTGGGAGAATATTCTGGTTTGAAAGATTGCAAGAATAAGGTATTTTTCTTGAATTTCTCGTAGAAAGACAAAAAACTGAATAACATGAGCTCGGTATATTCTTTAAACTTCAATTAAAAAATATATTTCCTAAGTCTAAGTGACAAAAATGCTTCTTCTGTTGTATGTTATATCCTAGTTATTAAGAACTCGCAAAAAAATGTGTACGAGTTGTGTGAGTAATTCTGAAACGCAGAAACCAAAAATTTTCCTATTCAAAAAAAGTATGGCTTCTTGAACTCTGAGTACTCTGAGAACATTCGTCTGAAAACTAGAGAACTAAACTAATATTATCATTCTGAATAAATTTTTATTAAAAAATTTTACCTCCGAGAGTTTTTTCTTAAAATGTGGTTAGTATTTTATTTTAAAAAACTAACAAATGTATGTTTGTTTTAATTCAGATGATATAACTACACATTTCTCTTGAATAAAAGAAATTTTTGTTTTTGCATTTTAGAAATACCTAGAAGAGTCATAATCACTTATACCGCTAGTATATATAAACGTTTCTTTTGAGAGCTTCAGGATATACCATAGAAGAGCGTTTTTGTCACTTAAATAATAAAAATATATTTTTAAAATAAGGCTTAAAGCAAGTATGATGTTATTCATGTTTTTCGTTTCTCCAGAAGAAATTCCGAAAAAGTACTTCTTCTAAGGAAACATGAATTTACGGCATGGTTTTCTAAGGGATGCCTGATCGCTTCACGACGTGACGTGTCGCCTCTTATTTCCTGAGACAATCAGAGTCATCGTGACGGATAAAACTGGCATCACCGGTGGCGGCACAAAATTTCCTCTCGAGTAGTTAACTCCTTGATTGGGATTAACTTGCAGTATTTATAGAGAGAAATCAGATAGCTCGTCGGGAATAAAACTTTCAAGCCAATGGAGAATAGTGGGGTGGAACACACACATGTAGACACATACACACACACACACAGATCCATACTTACACACAAGTACACAAACGAAGGAGAATGAGCGAGGAAGGTGGGAGCTAGTCGAGTCTCTAGAGGGTGAGTAACGATTACTGGTTCGAGTATCTACTCTGTCGAGGCAGAAAGAGAGAGAGAGAAAGAGGGAGAGTGGGGAAGGACGCGGACTGAACGAAGACGCTCGTCGTAGATTCCGTTAAATGCACTCGACATTCGATCGAATCAAGTTCCATCGCTGCTTGATTCCAACGCGTTCGTCAGAATGAGCGCAACGTGCGCCGACTAAATCTGCATTGACCACGTTGGCCCCTCGTCCTTAACTCCAATTAGGGGAACGTCGTGTCGTGTCGATCATGTAGGCAAGTTTATTCGGCAGTTTCATCGAAACTGCGAGATCAACTGGAACGCGCGGGACGAGTATAAACGCGGAACATGTTCATGTCGCGCCCGTGCGCGCGCGTTATTAAATATCGACAACACATATCTCTCAATAACGAGCATGCATATCTAGTTATTTCCCGCGTGATAACCTTTGTCAAACGAGCACGTCTGGGGTAACCGACTCCATTGCTACGCGTGAGCGCGCATAAACTTTTTCGAAACGCGCGGATTTTTCGAAAAAGGTAAATGCAAAAAGCTCTCTCTCCCTCTCTCTCTCTCTCTCTCTCTCTCTCTCTCTTTCTATCTATCTCTTTGGCGGCGGGGGTGGTTGGATACGCGATACGTTGTAAGGGAAGTTCCACGGAACCGAACAACGCGGTACCGCACGCGATGAGAACGGCATGGCGTATGAGTTTCATGAAATTTTAACAACGCGACGAGGAAGTACGCGCTTGCATTTGCCGCTGTTAGGCAGGCAGGCAGGCAGGTAGGAACGGGAACGTTTCACTAAAAACAGGCTTGATATTATGCTCGCTGTTATTGCTCGCTTGAAATATGATCCGATTGCAAAATGAGACAACCTGACGAATGGCGACAATTTTTGCGCCGTTATAATGTCGGCACGTCGTTCCAGATAGACAGGTGTGCGTAAATTTAACAGCAACTTCACCGGTCGATTTGTGAGGTTGCGTCCCTTATGATTATGGCTCACGTGACACTACCATTTGTCACACAGAATACGATGCACACGGAGAAAATGACGTGGCGGTGGCAGCCATAAAGCGACAGTTACGCGAGTCCAGCATATCGAATTAATGCACGCAGTTCGATAAACTATTTTATAGTTATCGCAATTGAAGCTTTGGTTGCTATAACTGCAAAATAGTTTATTAAACTATATACATCGTGAGTCAACATTTGCATCTGAAATAATTGCCGAGTTCCCGTCGTCGTGAGAATCTATTTTTGTATTTGCAAAGCTAAATCTTTAGGTTTGCGAACGTTACATCCCTTATAAGGGATATTATTATATTATTTCACATATGAAAAAAATAAAAAACGCTAAAAACAATGTGTCATGTGAAATGCACTGTAAAAATGTGAGTGTAACTTTTAGAAAATTCGCAACTGCATCATATAATATAACAAAAATTTCAGGTCGCCCTGCTTTCTGAAGAAATAAACTAAAATGCTCACAAACTGTCGGAACCAAAGATAAGTAAGACACAGTCCAAACCTGGAAAACGAGCAAAGTATTGGACAACACCGCGAAAGTAAAAAATACCAAATAACAAAAAATTATTGTATACTGTAAGTTCAATGATTAATTCGCGATAGAGTATGTTTGCTTCATTAAAGCAATTAAAACAATTCTACAGTTTCCATCCAATTGTCTCATTCCTTGACAAAGAGCAAATGGATCTCTTTCGTGTGTAAACGAAATAAATAAATACATAAATAAATAATCGTGGAAGTCTGCCCGGGCCTCGAACGCATCAACGTATGAAGACTGCGATTATAAAACAAACGGCGAACTATTCGTGAGTCGATATTAACGAATGCACGAGAGAGAGAGAAAGAAAGAAAGAAAGAGAGAGAGAGAGAGAGAGAGAGAGAGAGAGAGAGAAAGAGAGAGAGAGAGAGTCACGTTAACCGACTGGGTGGAATTTAAATCAAAGATTCGCGAGTTCCGCTTCGCCGCACAGAGACATGCAAATAAGCGCAGGAGTTGGTTACCTAACAAAGAGATCTCGCGACAAGACACGGAGGCGGAGGATCGTCTTGAAAAAGAGCCAGGCACCATGACTCGTCCTCGTCATTTAAGTACGCGTGTGCTCTTATCTCGAAGGCAATTAAAGCGGCGTATAATGAACGTAGCCGCGCTGTTGCTTGTCGTTACGCGACTGGTTGGCTGGCCTCCTCGTTTCCTCATTGTTTACGTTCAATAGGGTAATTGCTTTTCAAATGATCCCACGGGCCGCGCCGGCAAGAGAGCTCGCCGAGGAGGAATTTTTGCACTGCTCGCGGCGCACCGAATGCGACGCGACGTGTATCTCGTTATCCCGCGCCCTGCAAAAGACGTCGTTACTCCGTGCGTCTCGCGGACGTCTCCCGCTGCTTGATGGCGGCCACCGCCAACGGGGTTCTCGTCTAATGAACATTAGTCGCGCGCAATCTTGCGAGACGCGATTTAACGGCGAGTCGGGACGAATTGCGCGCAACGTCGCGGAAAAAAATACACAGCGTGGCGGCACTTTGTCTTACTCTCTAATGAGAGATAAACAAGAGCTCATCTGTGACTCCGCGCTTAATTCCCCGACCCTGACAATCAGGAAATTAACGTCGTCGTCGTCGTCGTCGTCGTCGTTGTTGTCGTCGTCGCGTCGTTGTCGCAGAACCGAAAGCTACTCGCGCCGTTTCTTAATACAACCGCGCGAATCGCGATGGGAGAGTTCGCGCTGCTGGGTTTCCCGGAGAAGTTTGATGTACAGACACAAACATAAGGGTGCGATCCATACTAACAAGGTAGCTCGTTAATTCTCATCAAATGAGATCATCCGAGGGCGCGCCGAGACAAACCGAGGCACGACGACTCGAAATCCGCGCCAAGCAAGATGATTCTGATTCGCGAGAAGAACTTAATCCCACCTTCTCTGGAACCTGTATTTTTCTCTCTCACCTTCGCTCATCCGCGCTGCTTTGTTAATGCAATCTCTTTCTACTAATTGCGTCCCTTGTGCTCCTCGCTTCTACACTTTTAACGCTATTATTAGCGAACGTTTCGCAGTACAGCGCGCTGAGCATATGCTTTAACGATATCTTCAATCTCCTTTTCTCTCTCCCGCTCTGTTCTTTTCTCTAATCGTATAGCTGAGGGAGAAATTCCCTTCGTTTATCGAAGATGTAGAACTGGGCAAAGAGGCGTTTATTTCCATTGTGCCTTGAGGAGAAGACTGCGTGGCGGAGTTTGAATAAAGAATAGGAGAGATACGCGAAGAATCCGACGAGGAGAGAGATCACACAGGAGCGGGGGCTCTTTCCGGGCGGGAACGGAAGTAGCTCACGGAACTGTTCGCGAAAAGTACGACTTCAATCAGCGGAGAGTACGCGCAGCGAGCTAGCCAGCCAGCCAGCCAGCCAGCCAGCCAGCCAGCCAGCTAGGCAGGCAGGCAGCCTCGCCTACACTTCGCCATCCCTCGCATTAACAATGGAACATCCTGCGTCGGTTTCGTGTAAACACTCGTGCCGCGGCGCGGCACCCACGCCGCGCGCCGCCACCACCACCTTTCGGCATTCAAGCAGCGGCAGCAGCAGGCTGAAAAGCCCCGTGGAAGCGACGAGGATGCGAATGGCCGCGGTCGACGCATTGGCCCCCTTCCTTCTCACCCCCGCTCTCGCCCCGTCTGTTCTTTATTGCGGCAGTTAAACATGCTCGCCTGAATATTTGATTGGCAATTCCACGTGCTCACAAAAGATCGCGCCGGGACTGACTAGTCCGGAGGGCACCGGGTCCTCTAAGCGGGTATAATCAACCGCACATAATCAAACCTTAACCCCAACCGCGCAACCCCGCCCCGTCCAGCCTCTGGCCTCATGAGCCAAGGACGAGCGAGAGATCGGCCGCGAGAGCCGCCGTCCTCGCCGGCGATATAATCCCGGTGAGCGAGCACGCCACGATCGGCGGAAAAGCTGGATTAATCCCGGTGATCCTAATGAAATTCGTCCTCGGAGGATTTTCGCGAAACGACGGCCTGTGTAAAATCTTGTCGACCACCCCGTCGGAAAATTGTACAGCCCGGGGAAGCGCGGGATTGTCTGCCTCCCCGTTCCTCCCGCGACTCTGTCCGCCTGCTCTGCTCCCCGCGATCGCACGTTGGATGAGCGGTTAAGCTCGCGGACCCTCGACCGACGCGAAACCTCGGCGCGGCAGTTAACGCACAGTCGCGCACTTTGAGAAATAAATTACATCGCCGCGCTGTAAATTTTACACGCGGCGAGGAGGCAGGGAAGGACAAAGTGGCAGCTCGCGCGGAGGAGTTCAACGCAGGGTCTCTCGCATTTCCGAGATTGGGCGAGCTCCGCGCGGCCGTTCATCATCGTTTGTGCGATTGACGAGTCGCGAGAGAGAGGCTCATCCTCTCATTGTCCGTCACCGCGACACGTATGCGCGCGGACACATCCCGCCTTTCTTATTCTCATCTCGCCGAGCAGCGAGGCCGCCGGACTTTCCTGAAACTTAGGTCGGCGCGTAATTACAGCGACGGCACTTCAGCAGCCGGGGATCCGGGGGCAGGAAACTTTGACAAATTAAACTTCTCCCCGGCCGGACAAATGAATAGCAAAAAGCTGATTCTTCGGTGCCGATGTCAAGTGGACTTTAACTTCGCTCAAGCGAAACCTCCTCCCTCCCAGTCTTGAGACTTAGTTACTCGAGTTCTTTAACGCGGCACGAGAGTTCGGGAGTTACGAAACACACCGAGTGCCACCCGACCGAATTTTCGTTGAGACACGACTGTGTTTCCAGGTTACTCTACTTTCTCGTCCGCGGAATACGTTCTGCCACCCTCCTCGCTATCGCGGCGATTGATGCCGCGCGCGAGCGAGTCCCCAGGATATCCGTCCCCCGCCCCCGATTTGAAAGTATAATTTATTTAGCGATAAAGCGTGACGCGCGCGCGCTCGTCGTAAAACGCCTCGGCGGCTGTCGTATTTCGCGAGACTCCCTGCCTGCCTCCCCTCCTTCCCTCCCTCCCTCCCTCCCTTCTTCCCTGCCTCCCTGGCATCCTTCCCGTGCGAAAATAGTCAACTTAATAAACATAATATTCCTGCGCCGCGGGAAAACGAGTTCGCGAAAACATCGGGCGGGAGCCGCCAAGTAGCGTCGAATTAAAAGTGCCGCGCCGACGGACGGAGCGATGAGTTTCGACGCGAATAAGCGAGACACGGGGAAGGAATACGAAATGAGGGGAGGCGTGCATGCAAAACCCGGCGAGAACCCCGTCGGGCGGACTGAAAAGAAAGAAAGGTGGATCGTCATCGTAGTCGGGGAAACGTATTCCTGGTAGGATAAACAGAGTCGTCTTATCCCGGCGACACGGAAGAGCGGTCTCTACCTCGCCCGTAATGCCTCGGTAATATCCTCGTGCCGTTCGAACTGCGGAGGAAACGCTAAGACGGATAAAGGCAAAGTTGGCGGGAGTCGAGACACTTGTCGAGCGGTATCAATTGCAGCCGACACAGGGAATGACGAGCGTCGAAGCAGGATAGAAGAAAGGAAGGAAGGAAGGAAGGAAAGAAGTAGAAAGGTAGGTAGATAGGTAGGATAAGTCCATTTTTCTATTTCGGAGAATTCTATTTCGAGAGAAGGAACGTGGAATGGCAGGGATGGCGAGGGGATCAAACTTCATCTCGGGCAGAGGATCAGCCCTCGCGCTTTGGTAAACGTCAACGACGGTGATATCTACAAACAGACGAGCGCCAACGCGCGTTCGCACGTACGGCACCAAGTTAAATGTAGTTAAAAAGGAAAAGGAAGGGCAAGGAAGACGTAGAAGGAAGAAGCAGATCCGGTGGAGTGGGAGAAGGAGAGGTCTTATTTATTCACCGGGCTGAAGATAACACTTTTAACTTCGCCCACCGCTAGACACCGCGAACTCGTGTTCCCGCGAAAGTCTCGCGGAGATACATCTGGAATATATTCAGAGACAACTGTAGCATCTAAGTCGCGACGTGTTATCAAACTTTCTTCATTTCTCTTCGAGCACGCTTGTCCATCGGATATAGTTCCACCGCCGCCTCCGAGATCTCCATCTCCTCGTCTTCGATACCGGCATACACGTGTATTCCCGCCATGTACGTGCTTTTAATGCACCGCATGTCGCGACAACGCGAACAACGGAACGCCTTCTTGTCTGCGCAGTTAAGGATGCATTGCCCATATCACAAAGATAAAGGGGAAACTTTTGGCAAAATCGGAGACTTATCTCTGTTGAGTCTAACAGCGCAATTGTAAACAATATGACACTGATTCAGAGTCTGCATCAGAAGTTATTCCACTTTCAAATGTAAGCCAAACATGACGACAAACAAATGACGTTTCTAATGTTAATAATACGCCATTTGACGTTATCCTGTTACACTTGGGAATATTTTAAACCGTGCTGTTATTCCCGTGAAATATACGGGATGTTGATGCCTTCAATTAAAGAAGAGATAATTGAAAAAAATGAAAAAAAAATCCAATTTTTAAGCATTCAAAATGATGTTTCATTCAGACAGGTAAAATTTTTAAAAGTCAGAAAAATAATACAAAATTAAATAAATAAGCTATAAAAATGTGATGTGCAAAAATGTGTTGTTATTCAACTATATCGTACATACAGAGTGAAGTAATAAACTATTGCTACTTCGAACATCTTCGAAACAAAAAACGAAAGTGACATTCAGAATTTTTGCTTTGAAGCTACACGGAAAAGACATTTATAGTTGAGCCACCTATAAATCTGGTTGTGCTAACTAGATTCACTAGTAAAATACGGAGCAACTAATTATGTGTTTGCTATAACTCCAAAACAATCTCTGAATAACTAACGCTGCAGCAGTGACGATAGCTGGTTGCTCTAATCAAAGTGTATTCATGACATACGTCATGATATGACCGATTTCTAGTTGCCACAACCAGATCACACACAATGATATAGGTGATGTATCAAAGTAACCGACAAGTAAACTTACCCAAAAGGTACACTCCAATTTCTTTCTAATTTGGCACACATGTAGAAGTATCAAAAATATTGAGGTAATATTTTTTCATTTTGGCCCATTTTGAATTTCACAGGGCAGTTTATAGCATTTTAATGTTCTCACTCCTATCATCAAGTACAATAAAAAGTACAAGTACAACAAAAGTGCATAAGAAATAAAATTGAATACAAAATATAGTTAAGTAATTTTAACAAAATCGACATAACTGAGACACGAACCATTCTAAATTTCTTTAGCCGAGATTCCAACTGAAATATTTCAAATCTGTGCTAAATTAGTCAAAAATGGTTCGAATCTCGGCCAAACCGAGAAATTATTTGTATAAATAATTTTTTTCAACTTTTTACATGTTTTATTTAAACATTTTATTATTTATACAGTTAAATAATTTTACACATTTGACTTTATATTCATAATCAGTAAACCAAAAATGTCTATATCTTCTATTCAATTTTATTTCTTATGCATTTTTGCTGCACTTGTTGATGATAAGAGTAAAATTATTAAGAAACTATAAACTGCTCGTAAAACTTAAAGTGGGCCAAAATGAAAAAATATGACTTAAATATTTTTTGTACTTCTACATTTGTACCAAATTAAAAAAAAGGTGTGTAAATTTTGGGTAGGTTTACTTGTAAGTAGAGTAGCTTCGAGAAACTCAAAATCACCTTTGTTGCTTCGAAGATATTCAAGATAGTAATTATAATTATTGTTCATTGTTCAAGATAGCAATGATAATTATTATTTCACCCTATGTTCGCCATATACTTTTGTACGGAAAAAAGAGACATCAGCATGTCTCCAATTTTTAGAGACTTTTCGACTGGATTATACGGGCAATGCATCCTTAACGAAAACACGAGCGAAACTCGATAATGTGTGATACTGTCCCCTGTGATACTACCACGAATGCGATCAATTAGCCGGACGCTTCGTGTGATTAAAACGTGATCGAAAGCTCGTCCCCTAAAAAGCCGTCGTTTTCGGAGAGAGAGAGAGAGAGAGAGAGAGAGACGTAAAGGCGAGATTAAAGCCTTTACACGGCGAGGAACGATAACTTTGATCGGCCATGCTAATTTGCCCGACGTCGATTGCTTAATTGAACCCGAGGAAATACTGGTTCGTTTCGAAGCCGATTAGAACCTTCGTCGCCTCTCTCAGCGGAGCAGGTAGATACGGGCCGCATTTGTCGCGTCTTCAGCATCGCGTGGCGTCGCGTGGCGTCGCATCGCTATCTGCAAGTTTTCAGGGGAGTCTTCGAGAGAGGGAGAGAGGGATGGGATGCGCCATTAAGTCTTTCTCGAGCCTTTCAAATGAGAAAATTAGATCTCCGCCCAGGACTCAATCGACACGACGGACGTCTTGCAGTCTTTTGTCGCCTAATCTGTTCCGGCTAGCAAAGCGAACGTGATCGTATCTTCGTCGCGAGGTCTACAATGAAACTCAAAACGTTCGTGTGTATAAGACCCACGAGAGTGTAACTAAATTTTATAATGTCGAAGTTACAATTTCTCAAGCAACTAACTAACTGTGTAAACATGATTAACTGTATAAACATGATAGAGGCAACTTTTTTCTATGTATTAATATCCGCCACGCCTCTGTTAATCGTACATTTTGTTTTGTAATAACCAAAATACGAACAAATATAGCCATCTTGTCCTGGTACCGCGTTCAGTTGCCTAATAGCACAAGGTAAAGAAGATCACGTATAAATTATGTATTCTGATTAGTACTTTCGGAGTCTCCGCGAAATCTCTTCCTCCTGCCGGCCTTAAATTATGGGCCAACTTTATCTCATCGATCCATATGCTGTCTCAATCATATTATAAATAAAGATTCCATTTCTTAGCAGAAATAGTATATCATACATTTGCAAGAAATTTTATTCTAGTTAATAACACATTAAACATAAGTATGTATATATATATATATATATATATATATATATATATATATATATATATATATATATATATATATATA
>NW_022639471.1:1993710-2001902 GCF_010583005.1 Odontomachus brunneus
GAGAGAGAGAGAGAGAGAGAGAGAGAGAGAGAGAGAGAGAGAGAGAGAACAATTTGAATCAAATATTATATATTAAATATTTGTTGAATCAAATAAACGTTTCTTTGGAATAGTCCAAACAAATTATTTGGCAGATACAACAAAAATATTTCTTTAGAACTGCAAATAAATATTTTTTTGCGTCAAACAAAATTTGCGTCAAATAAAATTTGGTTCGATCAATAAAAAAATTCGTTTGGACTATTCGAAAGAAGTGTTTATTTGATTCAACCAAATCGTTCTCTCTGAGTACTTATAATGAAATATTCATATTTAAGCCAAAACAATAAGAATGTTCCTCTATCATTTGCAAACAACCACGTAAAATTTTGAGTTATTAATTTTGAGTTATTCAAGAAGATTGATCACAGGTTGCGCGATAAATGAGTTAGATACCGGTTTTATTAGTGTAAGCATTGATATCTTTATCTCACTCTCTTTCATCGTAAGACATCGCGGGCGGCGGTAACGTGCACGTGTCTTTCTCATGAATTTTCCGCGCCAACGTGTCATTACGGCGAATGGCACGCATTTGATTGTAAGAGAGAATCGAAGACTAATCCAGATGAAATGCAGTTACCGGTCTCTAAGTAACGTCGGAGATTGGATACCAGGCTG
The DNA here is from genome assembly GCF_010583005.1 of Odontomachus brunneus. Classification (NCBI taxonomy): domain Eukaryota; kingdom Metazoa; phylum Arthropoda; class Insecta; order Hymenoptera; family Formicidae; genus Odontomachus; species Odontomachus brunneus. The sequence continues at coordinate 1,994,368 of NW_022639471.1, forward strand.
ATGAGAGAAGGAAAACCCGTAATTCCCGGCGCTCGACGCCACATAGCCCGAGGCGGAATGCGAGCAACTTGCCGTATTATGATAGACTTAAAATTCGAAACAGCAGTTTCTCCGCGAGACGCGCAACCCTAAGCTAAATTGCTTGCGCCTCCTAACCTAAGATAATCTGCCCTGCGCACGCGTGCTCCAGAAAGACGAGACCGTGGCGGTTCAGAGCGCAGCAACACGCTCGAATTTACGTTACGCTCGACAATGCGAGTGCCTCCGACTTCTTCGGGCCAGACAAATCCGGATAGAACTCGCACCTGGATATATTCGTGCATATATATCGCCGTATGCCTCTCAAGACACCTCCCATAAAAATGAGACAAGTCGGCGGGAATCTTTTTCCGCGAAATTTCTCCCGATTACCGTTCTTCAAACGCGAACTTAGCGAAAAGTATCGAAATCTCTGCCGATCATCGTGACGATTCGCTTGCTTTAATTCCCGAAATTAAATAATGCAACGCTTTGACAGGAGAATACAGATGGAATATATTATTTAATACATATTTGTTACGCGATTTATTAATTAAATCGCAATAAACACGCGTATCGCAACAATTATAATACGAGCTAATTATTGACGCATCATAACAATTTACTGATATTTACGCGTATTGTCTGTCGGGTCAACGCTTTGAGAATTAAAGTCGTGAATGTATGTAAACGCGCGACGATTGTTCAGCGATAATAATTGCCTCGGAAACGCCTATTTGGAGAAGGCGAGGAAGGGCGACATTGATGACGTCGAGTGTACAAACGTCCATTATCTTCGCGTTATCATTATTATGAACGATTACGGGGCAAAGCGGATAATGGAAAAGTTACAGAAACGCCTGCCCGAAATTCACTGTCACGAAATTATCCGCCCACGCTCTCGTAGATAATCGCGTAAATGAAAATTGTAACATCGAACTCGCATCGAGAGCGGCGGAATGTTGCGACACCAATGAGAGTGAGTTATTATGCGCTCGAAGAAATACGTGCACGAGTGTACGTATAGTCCAGAGTGAAACCATTTCAACGCTTTTTTTCTAGTGAAGTAAGTAACACATCTAATTATCACATTTGGGAATCATCTCTCACGGATAGGCGCGGTAATCGGTTGCAACAGAAGCCAAAATGACAGTAGAAGAAACTGCGGATTAGAAGTCTCATATTTCAAAATTTCGAAGTTAAAACTTGGCGGACAACTAATTGTTGTGACTGTGCAAACATGATGTATCCATTCCGTAACCGCAGTTCCTCCTAAGATAAATAAGAAAAAGAAGCACATGAACAACTTATCCTTGAGATCATCTAGACCCTCTTCTCTACGTGATGCAGGAATAAATTTTATTAAGGCAAAATATTTAATACATCCGAAAATATTTCGGGTTAAACTGTTGCAATAAAAGCTTGAAGAATTTAAGAATCTTATGTTTCAAGTAATAACAAACATCCAACGGCTCAACTAATCTAAAACTAAAAATCCAGGAAAAATGTAAATATGAAAGTAATATGAGAGAGAGAGGACGCTTTCACATTACTTTCATACTTACATTTTTCCTGAATTTCCAGTTTAAGTTATGCGGCCGGATGTCTTTTATATTTAAAGCAAAAGATTTTAAAATTTTTTTAAAGCAGTAGATGGGTTACTAACTAGATGAGTTTTACTAGAAAAAAAAGTGCTTAAACCGCCTCGACTGTATAAAAATAATAAAGTAATTATGATAGAGCAAAATTTGTTTTATCTTACATATCCATTAATTATATGCCCATTAATCTTCATTAAATTATTTAACTTTTACTTATCATACATATTCTATCTGCAGCTGAGTAAGTTGCATAGTTAATACATTGCTTATTAAAATTGAGAATATAAATTAAATGCAGATAGAATATTGAGATAATCGAATCTGTAATGTATAAAATAGAATGTCTGTATATCTGTTCCATATATATTCGTAAACCCTTTGACCCAATCTGGACTAAACCCAATCTGGATTAAACCCAATCTGGACTAAATTTTGCATAGTTAGAACTTACGGAAAGTACTACTAGAATTTGTGGAAAATACAGGCTACATGAAATCTGGAGAGAGAGGGAGAGAGGGAGGGAGGGAGAGAGAGAGAGAGAGAGAGAGAGAGACTCCACCCCTTTCTGTAACTTCATCCCCTTAACATTTTGTAATAATATAAGTTTAGATGATGTAGATATAAGAAGCTCGGACAACGCCGAGTAGCTAGCATTAATAAACTAGTACTAAATAATTCTGAAGCAAGTGTTTTATCAAGGACAATTCACGGAGGAAATGAGATACGAAGTAACCGTTTGTAGCATCAAGGTAGAACAATCTCAACCAGCACGAATGTCTAAAATACGTCGCAGAGACATCGTAAAGACCTCTTGGAACCAAGTAGGAGATCTTTTCGACGTTTCGCGGATCAATCTGTCTTGGTCTTCGCCGACGTCGTTGAATAATTGAGCCGGAGACGCGCGGAGCGCGATGTCAGCCGTGGAAACCTTCGTCGGCGTTGCTCGCTCGTTCGTTCGCCCGGTGTTCCCGATGCAGTCACATCTTCACCGCGGGAAATTTCGCCCTGCTGAGTAATTAACCGGCCGCCGATTATAAATCCGGCTCCCTCTGAAATTTTAATATCCGGCGAATCCCCGTTGCAGATGGTCCGAACGTAACTTCGCGCTATCGATCGAGCGAGCGAGCGCACGACCGAATCGCCCCCGGCCGTTCAAGCGCGAGGAGCGCGCACTTCCGGCGTAACTGCACGTCACAATTTATTCGGGATTCGAGTTGAACGCATTAATTATGACTATTACAATCATGGTAATGACTACGGCCCCTATTCACAGCGCGATCTTATATTTAACATCGTCCTAAGTTCATCCTCAGATGCTGCAAAGACCATTTCATTGGCTGCATATCGTCCAAAGGGGGTCGAACTTGAAGCAAACTCGAATCTAACGTGGCACTCGCGATTCCGATTGACTCGAGCAGAAACTGAGATTCTACAGTTGTTGAATGTTAAATAATATTGTCGAGAAAAATATAGAATTCTCTTACTAAAATTACTGTAGAATTTTCTAGCCAAGAAATGAATCAATATTCTGTTGTAATTGATTATCCTTTCATTTCATACGTGCTACTTATATTTCAGGAACTAAAGTGTACTATTAAAAAATTTGTTATGTTTCTAGTAAAATTTGCTATTCCTTAGTAAGGTATATTTTATCAACAGTCTATTCCTGCATTATTAGAAACCTAGTGAAATTGAGAAGAATTTACACGAGAAGAAACTCTAATATCCTCTGGGCGTATTTTCGCTATCGTATCGAGCGAATTTGTACTTACTCATTATTGTACATAATTTAACACTTTAATTTGCTAATTAAATTTAATTACATTGCTAATTAAATTTTTTAATTAAATTTGCTATTAAATTTCGCGAAAGATATAGCAAACATTTTTAACGGCACATTTCAGTTTTTAAAATCTAAATAGCGCATATAAAAGACGCAGACGAACGCTTCGAAATGTCGATTTATCTCTCGGCTACAAAATTGCACTGCACGTGCACTGTTTGCACGTTCAAACCTATAATATCTGCACACTGGATAAGCACACACTTATAAATATTTCAGTGAGAGCATCGGAAAAAGTTACAGGCCCAGTGCGGCAAATTAAGCAGCAAAAAGCAAGTACGCCAACGGAGAGTTAAATATAACGACCGACTATGAATATGCGGGTCTGTATCCACAATCGCGGGAGGTAATCGGGTAATCGCGAAATTTGAGGGAAAAAACGCCGCCACCCAACGAAGAGCCGCACGACCAGCAGCGTGATGCTGATGGCTGCCTACGGGCAGCGATCGCAACCGCTCCGGGAATGATGTTTACGCTCACTCACGGTCAGGAAATACGACGATGCGCACCCACGAGGGAGGTGCACTTTTAGCAAATGTACCGGATTAAATTTCCGATTCGACTTGGAGGTGGGAGGGAGGAAGGGAAAGAGAGAGGGAGGAAGAGAGGAAGGAAGGGGAATGCAATCGTTGCCGAGTCCGTAATGGGCAAACAAACGCGCGAATGTCACGTCGCCCCCTCGAATTGGGGTTCTCCGCCGTCGCAAAGCTGATTGCGGTTATCTGCGGGATCAGAGAGGAGGAAAATACGACGTGCGTTTAAGCGTAATACGTATGTACGTACCAGCTTGGTCCAATTGAATACGCGAGTTGGCGAGCGGCCGACGTAGCCACGTTTCGTCAAGAGAGCGACGCAGAGTGAGAGATGGGGGTGAGAGAGAACGACAGACTCTCCGGGCCCTCTCGAGTTCGAGTTTTACGTGACTTTAATTTTCGTCGAATTTCATCGAGGTAGAAAATTGAAACGCGAAATCTGCCGTGCCAACCCTGCCGGCGAGAAGCGATTCCGGGAAAGCTCGCGAGAGAGCTCGCGTCTCGCTTCCTTCCCTCTCGCCTTCTCCTCCGTTGCTAGCTTGTCAATCCAAAAGTATAAATTGCGAAAGTTCCACCCCGGCACCCCGGTAGCGACCCGTAGTTAGCGTGCAGTTTGCGCTGGTCGCCGGCGAATAGAGAGATTTCGGGTTTAACGGCAGGATAAATATCGCCGCGGAGGGATTTTCGACGCGCCTTTACTCTGAGAGACTTCTCAGTCTCTTGACGCGATCGCGTCTCGCCTCGACGAACTCGGAATGAAGACGCATTGTTAAAACAGACGCATCTATGAATAACAAAGTTGACCGACTCCCTAAATTTTTCTTAAGTACGAAGTCTTACTTTAGACGAATTAAAATAGTAAACTATATATAACATGAGTGAACAAACCGCCGCTCGATGCGACATCGGAAATGCACAGAGATGTTAGCTTCTTCTCATATAAATTCTTGTCAATTTTACATGTTTAGTATGTTTCTAGTGCACAGAAATAAACTGGCATAAATTATATACTGTTAAGAAATAGCAAATTTAATAATAATAATAATAAAGCTGAACTATGTACAATAATGAGCGAATAAAAATTCACTCGACACGACAGCAAAAGAATATCAGAGGGGAGAATATTAGAATTTTTCCTCATATAAATGTTCTTCAATTTCGCTAGGTTTCTAATAATACAGGAGAATGAACTGTTAGTAGTCTACCTAAGGAGTAGTAAATTTCACTGGAAACGTAGCAAATTTTTTAATAACACACTTCAGTTTCTGAAATATAAATAGAACGTACGAAATAAAAGGATCAATTACAGCCAAATGGTGATTAAATCCTCGGCTACAAAACTCTACAATAATTTTTACTATGTTTAGTAGCGCATGGACGAATTGTTAGCAAGATATATCTTGCTAAGAAACATGGCATATTTTTTAATAGCACATTCCAGTTCCCAAAATATAAACAGCGCGTGTGAAATGAAAGGATAACTACAATAAAATGTCGATTCCTTCTTCGGCTACAAAATTCTATAGTAATTTTCATTATAATATTCTCCCTATTATACTACTCGGAATCGTAAGAGTGAATGTTTCATTCACGCTTGGGGCGGATTCCGACTCCACAGGAGCGAACGTTACAATTGATTGGGATGAATTTATTTCTGTGATGGAACACATTATAGATTCACTCGTCCAATTCGGGTGAAAGTATTCACTCGACGATGCAGAGCGTCGATTCACTCTGTGAGTGAAAAATCGCTCGATTTCGCGTGACTCGGCTGGGCACTTTACTTTTGGGTGAAACTTCACTTCAAGAAAGGAAAAAGCAGAGAAAAAAGGCGCTACGAAAAATTCTACATTCTTCTTTAAATAAAAATCGCGTAATATCGCCATGTTACGTGCAACATTGTGGTGCGTTATTTTATCATTATTAAAATTCTGCCCAAGGCAGCGTATCATTTCAGCCAGAACAACCGTATCCAGAGCATTCCCGCTGTTTTCCCTCGAAGGTAACGTATTGTTACCAACGTAATTAGTCGTCGAACGCTTCGCATACAGGAGTACGCAATTACAGGGTGGGTGAGTGTAAGATGCATTCCGCGTCGTAGCGCGCGGATTCGTTGCAATTCGATTGCCGCTCGAGAGTGCAGCGGAAAAGAAAGGGGAGGGACGAGAAGGAGAAAACGGAGGAAAAAGTGCAGAACCGCGCGATGTGGTGCGACGATTTCCTCCTCGCGAGGTGGAGGCAGGGGGAATAGAGAGAAAGAGAGCAAGAGAAGGAGAGAAAGAGGAGAGGGAGAATAGGGACGCGGCGACTGCCCAAGATTTATCTCGTCGCGTCGCCGTTCTCCTCGGCGACAGTAGTCGTAGGAAGAGAGTATAGGGCAAAGGTATAAAATATCCCGGAGTTCCTGGAACATACCGAGCGGAAAATTACAAATAGTTCGCGGCGAGGCCGCGACCTCGCTCGCTCGCGTCAGACAGCGGGGTGCAACGCGGGTCGCGCGCGGGAGGAAGAGAAAGACCCAAGAACACGTCATGAACCCACACATGCCAGTATACGCTGTCGTGGATAGGAAATATCGACATTGAGCGACGTGTCCCAGCGCGTCTACGTTCCCCTTTTTGGCAAATAGCGCCGGTGAATGCTGGGAGATGTGTCGGACGCGATTCGTTCGATAACGCTCGGCGAAGATGAGCGACTCGCTCAGGGGAGAGGATACCTTTGCGGCGCGGCGCGGCGCGGTTTTCTCGCGAGAGAGCGATTTTTACCAGAGAGAGAGAAAGAGAGAGAGATACGCGAGATACCGACGGCAAATTCGGGCGGGGACCAGCGCAAGGCAGTGCTAAAATATCGAGGCGCATCTCGCGGGTTTTCTTCTCCCTCGTCTCGGCGTGTATCGCGAAAATGGTCCTCTTCTCCTTTTCCTCACTCTCCCTTCCGCGTGCGCGGGAATAAAACTTCCCGCGGAATAATACGGCGTCGAACAGAAGAAAACTCACGAGGCGAGAAACTTCCATATGACCAAACGCACCGCATCCTTCCTTTCGCGCGCAAACTTCCGCGTTTCCGCAGTCGCAATCTCGCCCCCTCCCTCCCTCTCTCTTTCTTGCATACGCGCGCACATTTTTGTCACCGTGAACGCGTTGCATGGATATATATAGTTGAAAGCAAAACTAGTTTTAAACAAAACTCATTTTTTAGTGAAGTTAGTGACTCAATTAGTTTGTCACGTTTGAGAATCGCTGCTCACGGATTTGCACAATAATTGGTTACAACAGGAACTGAAATAACAATATGTAATGTGAAAGTAAACCTTATCAAGTGAAAACATGTTAATACAATCGAAAGTATTCAGGGTTAAGCTGTTACAATAATGCTACTCGAAGAATTGAAGGATCTTGTGCTTCAAATATAAGAGACATCCAACAGCACAATCTTAAGTTGACAATCTATGGAAATATTCAAGTATAATATATAATAAATTTATAATTAAATATAAATAAAAAGTAATAAATTTGAATATATATATATATATTTTTTTTT
>NW_022639471.1:2001912-2004256 GCF_010583005.1 Odontomachus brunneus
TATATATATATATATATATATATATATATATATATATATATATTCACGCGATACATACAGGGTATCTCAGAACAATCTACGAAACTCTCGTGAGAACGTAGAACGAGTTAAAATAAATATAAAAATCCTATACCGTTTTGCGATATTCGTAATAATAACCGAGAAATTAATTACGAAAGATTAAGGAAAAGCGTGTGCTGAATGGTAAAGGACGAACCGCTCGAGTCACAGTGCAGCCCAGTAATATAGCGCGCGGATGTTGCACGTGGCGATTGGAAGACAATGTACTACTGTCTATACTTATACTGCCGCGCTCCTACGTCTTGCCGCACCGCGCCAAGGCGAGATGTAGGAGCAGTATAAGTATAGGCAGTGGTGCATTGTCTTCCAATCGCCACGTGCAACATCCGCGCACTATATTACTGGGCTGCACTGCGACTCGAGCGGTCCGTCCTCTACCATTCAGCACACGCTTTTCTTTAATCTCTTTCGTAATTAATTTCTCGGTTACTATTAGGAATATCGCAAAACGGTATAGGACTTCTATATTTATTTTAATCAGCTCTACGTTCTCACGAGAGCTTCGTAGATTGTTCTGAGACACTATCAATCTATATTCATATATATTGGGAGTACAAATTAGTTCGATCCGTTTTTTTGTGGTCAAAAATGCATTTATTTCAGAACAAAATGAATGAACAGATTAATCAAAGTATTGTCCATCGCTGGCTACTACTTTTTCCCACCTCTCAGGCAATTTTCGAATTCCACCTCGAAAAAATGTCTCGTCTTTTGAGGCGATCCAAGTTAGGAGTTAATTTTCGATTTCTGCGAAAGAAGTGAACCGGTGACCTGCCAAATCGTGCTGCATCCGTCGAAACAACCAGTAATCAGAAGGAGCAATGTCCGGCGAATACGGCGGGTGCGGTAAAATATCCCACTTGAGCGTTTCCAAATAATTTTTTACGACTTTTGCGACATGAGGCCGAGCGTTATCATGCAGAAGAATAACTTTGTCATGTCTTTGCTCGTATTCCGGCCGTTTTTCTCGTAATGCACGGCTCAAACGAATCAATTGTAGCCTATGGCCCATAATGGAATCGCCAGGTTGTAGCCTTCAATTCTTTGTCTTCGAATTTTTTTGGCTGTCCAGAGCGAGGCTTGTCTTCAACGCTAAAATCGCCATTTTTGAAACGTCGAAACCATTCCCTACATGATTTATCAATTGAAGCATTGTCATCATAAACTTCTACAATCATTCGATGCGCTTCAGCTGCACTTTTCTTCCAATTAAAGCAGAAAACTAAAACCTCCCGCAAATGCTGCTTAGTTAACACAAAATTTGACATATTCAACACAGTAAAAAACAGGGGTTTTGTATGAAACTCAAAGCGATATAAACTGAATATTATTGACAGATGTCTAACCTCTCTGAAAGTACCGAAATCAGCTATCACTATGAAACATTCATAACAGCCAGAGCAATCTTTTGAAAACGGACCGAACTAATTTGTACTCTCAATATATATATATATATATATATATAATAAAATAATGCGAGAGAGAAAAAAAGAAAGAGTTTATATTTTTCATGGATTTTTTTATTTTAGGTTATGCCGTTGGATGTCTTTTATTATTTGAAGCATAAGATTATTCATTTCTTCGAGCATCACTCTATTGAAACGGTTTAAATACTCTTGGATATGAATTGACATGTTTTTACGTTGATTTAATAAGATGTGAACAGTAAATATTATTTAAATTTTTTATTTTGTTCGCGAATTACGGCCTTTTTTACCTTGCGCTGCGCTCGGCTCAAGCGAACGCCGCAATGCACACCGCCAGCTGTCAAGAGAGCACGCCACGTGCTGCGGGCGTGCTAGAGTGGGGGAGCAAGCACGTGCTGCAGCGGCCTCGAGTGGGGGTGCATCGCGTGCAGTGGAAATAAGGCCGCTTGTTGCATCAACACTTGATGACCGCAGCAGGTGCCGAGTCGAGCGAGAGCGCGACTCGATATCATGATAGATATTTTCACTTCTAGAAATCGTAGCGATTTGAAATAAAAACTGTTGGAAAGCTAATTTTTCCACGCACATGATAAACGTATAGTCGTGCTTCTTCAAGATAAGGATTAATTATTGACATTGTCATGCTAGAAAATATCGTCTGCAAGTTGAAGTGGATCTTGTGACAAAAACCAAGTACGTATTAGTATCGTTGGAAAACGTCAATATTCTATTTCTAATGAATATAAAATGAAGGAAAGAGAAATAATATAACGATATTCATAATTTCCTAAAACATTTTACAAATTGTATATTAATGTTTCAAAGTGTGTGTGTGT
>NW_022639471.1:2004266-2009745 GCF_010583005.1 Odontomachus brunneus
CGTCAACCAATAAACGTATCCAAAAAGCTTGTCGTGCGACACGTGAAATATCAGCCTTAAGATGTAATGCAGTAGAGGCGGAAATGCATGCTGTGTGTGTGTGTCTATATATATATATATATATATATATATATATATATATATAAATTAATTAAATCTTTACCTAAAATAATACATATACATGTACGACAATTATCGACAACTAAAAAAGGAAAGAGACAAAGAGAAGAAGTGAACGGAGAAGCAAGTGGCACGAATTAATGTCGAATATTTGAATAATGAAGTCTCTAATTGGAATTTTAAGTACACGGTACGATTCAACTCAATTTAAATGAAAAATATACGATTACACCGTGTAATTGTATCTCGAAGAGTTGAGGTCGTAAAAAGCTCTTAATCTTAAACGACTTATAACTCCAAAACTATTGGCGTCCCGACATTCTAGTACAGGCGAACTCTCATTAAAGAGCCATTTAAGAACAATTAAAGGGCATTTTAGTCAAGAAGAATCTGTTATTAAAATTAAGGTCAAGTGTTCCGGGGGCCCTGTATAAATTAAGGCGCTTAAAGCCCGACGGCGATTGGGGCGGCGGTTCCGCAACTTCACCGTGGCGCATTCTTCGTGCGGAAGCACCATTAAAAAATCCTAAGCGGGGAAAGTATATCCGTTCGCGCTATAAGCCACGTAAAGCCGGAACAACGACGCGGAGATTCGCCGAAAAATCTCGCGGAAATTCCGGGCCGCGGTGTGTCTGAGCAAACTCTCGACCGACCTTTCGCACTCACCGCAAGAACGAAAAGTGCCCGTATATATACGCATATGTAGCTGTGTGTACTGAGAAGAAAATTTTTGATATTTGCGGCCTTATCTGACAGATCATTACTATAAATTATGATGAGAAGAACCACTCTTTTATATTTAATTTTACTATACTGTGAATGATAATAATCTTATAAGTATGTTGCTACTACCATTTTCGAATTAACCCATTACAGCCCATAGGCAGGCCAGCTGAGTTATGATTAAACTAACTATTGGGATTAGTGCATTTGGTCAAAATATGATTATCTATGACAAAAAATCAATTTTTCAATTGTTTAAACAATACTTCGTTTAAACAATTTATTGTAAAATACAATTTTTTTTTAAACTAATAGCACCACTCGACTCTACGGGAAAAATGATGAAAGAAAAGTATGTTTTAAAGAATTTCTATACAACAGTTTTCTATACAATTTACATTGGCAAAAAATTTCTCAACAATTTTGTGTTTCCGTATTACTATGGGTTAAAGTAAAATTGAGCATTTTGACTTCCTTATGAGTTCATTAAACTTCATCGCACAGCAATATAGAAAATATGGATTCTTAAACTTGAAACTTCGCTCTATCAAATATTGGTCTGCCCGTGAACAGGAATGGGTGACGTATTTATTTAAATTTTGCAACAAATGCATTGTGTAAAAATTCTTTAAAACATACTGTTCTTTCATCATTGTTTTCGTAAAATCGAATGGCGCTATTAATTTAAAAAAAAATTGTATTTTAAAATAAATTGTATTTTAAAATAAACAAATTATTGTTTAAACAATTGAAAAATTGATTTTTTGTCATAGATAATCATATTTTGACCAAATGCACTAATCCCAATAGTTTAACCATAACTCTGCTAGCCTGCTCATGGGCTGTAATGGATTAAAGCAACCAAAAAATATGGTTGGGACTAAAAGTTACTATAATTTTTATTTCTTTCTCTAAGTGCACTAAGAGAATATCAGCACTGAAAAAAAATGCATGTAAAAATTTGGTATTTGTGATCATAATGTTAGAGAAACTATTACTATAAATTATTATGGTGAAGAGGACCACTCTTTTATATTAAATTCTACTATACTGTCAGTGATAATGACCTTATAGGCATGTCATTACTATCGAGTTAGAGCAACCAAAAGATATGTGGTTGGGACCAAAGATAACTATAATTTTCGTTATCCCAACCGTTTCTCTCTCTAAGCGTATACGTATGTTCATGTGTGCGGGAAACGTAAAACTGCATCGACGATCGCGCGAGAAACATGGGCGGGAATGCGCGGCAATGACGTTCTGACGGGAAAAGCGATTCGAGCTTCTGACGCGCGCGAGTTTCCGCTCGCGAATCTCGCGGTGTTTCGACAAACCGACGCGATGCCATCGTTCGCAGGGTGGCGATCAGAGAGAGTGGCGGAGAGGCATGCACGGAGAGAAGACACGAACCGCAGCATTCCGCTGCGGCCTCCGACACCGGCGGCGCCTCCCCAACGATCGCTCTTGTTGTAGCTGCCGAGGCCGAAGTTACGCGGCGAGCTTGCGTGCTTTCAATAAAGTTTTACGGTTCTTCCGGCTCGCGCGAGCGGCGGCTCGTCGTGTACGTTCGCCGGGAATGTCTAACGGCTGCCGCGGAATCGCATGCCGGTTTACACGCGAAGCCAACTTTCCCGCCTATCGACGGTGCAATCTTCCTGCCGCCCTTTTGCCTCTCTCTCTCTCTCTCTCTCTCTCTCTCTCTCTCTTGCTTTCTCTTTCTTCTCCGCCCGACGGAGTGCAGCAGCAGCAGCATAGTCGCATTGCTCTTATTTCATCCCTCGCGCTCCTTTCTCTCCACGAATTCTTCGCCCGCGTTCTCTTTTCTCTCTCGCTTCTCGACCCTCCGCCGCCGTTTGTTCGCGCGGTTTCTTGCCGCGGAACCTGACTTTGCTAGTCTGGGATGCGCAGTTGTACGGTTATTGGTTTCCGTACTCGCTCAAGCTCTCCTTAACGCGCTTTGAACGAACATTTCCAGAACATCTCGCCAGGTGCGCGTCGGCATAAATATCCGCGCGGAAAGTTGCAGAGCCGCGAGCGCGCGCGAGACGTAAGAGTGACGTAAGCGCTTCCGTCCCCTCGATGAGGAGAAAAAATGAGAGTGAGAGAGGAGTTTCGGCGATGATGGTAGGCGCGCATCCTGCCGGATTAAAGCAAAGCTCCGCGAAATTGCTCGAAAGCCACGGGGGTTTCAATAAACCTAGACACCAGCGCTAAGGGTGCTCCGTGATGGATATTGATTTTAATTTAAAACGAATCCACTCGCTTTCTCACTCTCTCTCTCTCTCTCTCTCTCTCTCTCTCTCTCTCTCTCTCTCTCTCTCTCTCTCTCTCTCTCTCTGTCTTTCTCTCTCTTGCTCGCGACGATGTTTAACGGCGGCCAGAGCCGCAAAAGTGGTTGACGAACGAGACACAAGGACGACGAAGGTATTATAAGGCAAAAAAAGAGACAGAGAGAGAGAGAGAGAGAGAGAGAGAGAGAGAGAGAGGTGTCATCGCGCGTAACACGACTTTGATAAACAAGCGAGGGTATCGACGAGTTCTCTTAGGACGGATCAAAGGCATTCTCGACGAGATTAGGAGAGTTTGTTAAGAGGATGTTGAACTGAAAACTTTACAGAATACTTACAGAATACTGACATCTTTCTTCAAGTTTACGTCATATTAGTTGGACAGAATTACAAATATTTTTACACAATAAAAGTACGTGTAAAAATAATTAGAAGCATTATTCAATACATGACGAATACAAAAAGAAAATTTTAAATGTATCTCAAGCTATCGGTTAGCGTGATATTTGTTTAATCCAAAAGTTCCGCAGCTTGTACATGTGTAGATGCTCCAAACAAAACAATTTTAAAGAACATTGCTATATCTTTGCATCTGAATTCAGAAGCAATAAATATCGGAATGTTTACAGAAAAATATGTACACATGTATGATTAGGTTTTCCGTTGAATAAAACAAAGCAACACATTTACGTAAGTACAGGAAATACGAAGAGGATAGCATAATTGTGTTAGTGATGATCGTTCCTGCGTTACCGACGTTGTTCGAGTTCGTTATCGAGTTCAGTATCCCCTTAATCGAGGAATATGAAACGAGCAATCGCGACAACAGAGCGGGTATACTTAAAAGGGAAATAAATTCCGAAATTGTTTAGAACGCACGAAATATCGTATTCATCGTTCGTCTCCCTTCGCATTCCGGCGATTTGCGCGTCGAAGCTTGCTAAAAACGGCGGGAGCCCGGCCGCATTTGCACGTTGATTGGCTTTGTGCAGCCATCAGCCAAACATAATGCAAATCCCACGCCGTATAGTCAAGCTCGAGCTGCAAAACCGGCTCGCAAGGGCCTGTGAAAACGATTTGAATAAAGGTCCCGTATGAATAGTGAAACGAGTGCGGACAAGAGGACGCCGTTAAAGATATTCCCATGAATCTGCGGGAACAAAGACCGATCCTGAACGTGCTTTTATGCAGAAAGTAAATTAATGTGTTTCGATCCTCCGTGAAAACGCAACGATTAACGACGCAAGTTTGTTGATTTGAAGTTAGCTCGCCGCGAGCTTGCGACATCGATATCGCATTGTGTTTAACCGATTGATTTAACTAAAATTGTCCCTCCGAAAAGAATTGTATAACAAAGTTAAAGAAACACAAAAAGAAGCGTCGGCAAGTGTAAACAAGATCGCACTCGCGGACAAAGAAGCATTATTGGACGCAAAAATTGTAAAATTGTCTCCTTTCGCTTGTATTCATACGAATTTACATGAATCGTGGAATTATATTATTATTTTTACCCGAGTCGAAATGCTGATTCAACATTAAACCTGCAAATTTTATCAAACTTGAAGGTTTAATGAAGGATCTCGTGACTTAATATTGTACAAGCTATTGACCTACCTTTACGATACAAACGGCTTACTGCTGTTTTCTCCATGTTGAAAAATCACGAAAAAACGTTTGTTGAACAATTATTTAGCACTCGATCATCTCAATATTCTACTTGCATTTAGTCTTACTTCTATAACCTTCAATCTTAATTTCAGAGTCGATAGTGTGTTAATTATATCATTTAGTCAGTTGAAAATAGAGTACATGAAATGAGCAAATGTTAAATAATCTGACAAAAATTAAATGAGTAAAAGGAAACAAATGAGAAAAAATAAATGACACATTTCTATTTTTATAATCTCTTTTCTTTTTGACGTTGGAAGTCTTGATGAAATTTGAAGCTCTTAAAAGAACTTAAAAGAGCTGATGGAAAAGAAGCTGTGAAAAAGGCAAAAAGGTAAAGGTGTAGAAAAAGGGCGCCACCTCAGATCAGCCTGATCTTGACATATGTCATAGAGGTCACCCTTCTGAGTGACCTTCTGAAGATTTTAGCCGTCGCTCATTGTTTGTTAAAAAATTATTGATGAAAGAAGTCCGAAAAATATATTACAATTTTTCGATATTGTATACCGTTAACGAGCAATATCGAACTTTTTAACAAACAATGACCTATTAAGCGTCAGTCATTCTTTATTAAAGTGTTCAACTTTTGTATTAATGTGACAACAGAAAACACAAAAATTAAACATTTTAATAAAGAATGACTGACGCTTAATGTAACGATAGGTTGGGTTAGGTTAGTT
>NW_022639471.1:2011824-2013696 GCF_010583005.1 Odontomachus brunneus
ACGATAGGTTGGGTTAGGTTAGTTTTAAGGGAGTGTGCGGGGGACGTAGCCTCCCGCTAGTTGTTCGATATCGCACTTATCTTTCGATATTGCTCGTTAACGGGACACAGTATCGAAAAATTGTAATATATTTTTCGGACTTCTTTCATCAATAATTTGTTAACAAACAATGAGCGACGGCTAAAATCTTCAGAAGGTCACTCAGAAGGGTGACCTCTATGACATATGTCAAGATCAGGCTGATCGGAGGTGGCGCCCTTTTTCTACACCTTTACCGGCAAAAATAATATATATGCGTCTAATAATGCCATGTATGTATATTCATTCATAGATATTTAAACTTGGATTTCATACAATATAACAAAGTTAAAGAGAAACAAGATCGCATTCGCGGACAAGGGAGCATTATTAGACGTAAAAATCAGCATTAGCGAGAATCAGCATTAGCGATTTACATTAAATTCCAAGGCCGGTATTCACAGTTGTAAAGTTATTTAAGATCTTTGATAGAGAACATAATTAATTACAGATTCGTATTCATGAGCCGTCATTCGGCTGGATTAATGTTTCTTGTATGAAATAATGTAACAAGTACAGATACAAATTGACAAGTAATATGAGACTAATGAAGCTATAATTATTTGTGAAATGATGACACTGACTATGAATGCCGGTTTAAGTTTCGACTCAGGTATCCCTTTATTCTCGATGAGCTCGTCAAAAGTCCGGTAAAAACGGAAAACTATTGTATAATAAATGATTTAACACACCTTGAAATATATGATACATCGTTGCTCGCGAGCCGGTGTTCTGCGTCCTCCATCCTGACTTCCTGATCCAACATCCAGACTGCTCCTTCGTGGTACTATCACTGACACTGACACTCGTCTGGATACGGTTCGACCAAAGAAACACGTGTTAAATAATAAAATACCGACGAAAATTTAAGAAAATTCTTCAAATACTGACGAAATATCTTAATCACGCGGCGAAAATGTGATACAAAGAATTATACGTAGTCCGCGGTACGCGTGCCTCTCGCCGAGGCGTAATGGAAACATCTGGAAAAACGCGCGGCGCGCGAGGACACGTTCGATCCCTGTCAAGGTCCGGACTGTTTTGCTTGTCGTTATCTCTCAATATATATCGAGCAGTGCAGATTGGCAACCGATGGGAGGGGACAAGTTTACATTTGATGCCTGTTGTTTTGGTATTGTCGACGCGTACTTTTCCGTTATCGAGTGTTATATAGGGTGATTCAGGATTTCTGCGACAAATTCTGAGGAATGATAGGTCGCAGAAAGGATCATTTTTTATCGAGCAATCCATGCTCTCTGAAGCGTCGTTTAGATGCTACGCGGCCGCGAAGATTTCTCTTTTTCTCTCTCTTAGGCGACATTTATTACAATTAAGAAATGAATTCATTTAAGTAGGTATATTAGTTCTTTGATATCGTTTCTTTGTCACAGAGGCCCTGAATTATCCTGTATTATATTTTATATACAAAAATGTTTCATTGGTTCTTCAAGTATTTAATCGAGCCCTTATTTGCACTACGTTAATTAAAGTGCGTTTTTTCGATCAAATCATATCTACGCGAATGTCACTGCCATACATTAGTATCTGGAATGCTACGACGCAGCAACCCCAAAAGCAAGATACTGAATCGGAGAGGTAAAACAGAAGACGCAGGGTATATTGCCAGACGTAGAGAGATATGCTTAATATGTATACATATCCAACTTCAATGAAAAATATAGATAATAAAGAAATTACGATCAATAGAATTTGCCGTGTCTCACTTGTCCATTAATTATATATATATATATATATATATATATATATATATATATATATATATATATATATATA
>NW_022639471.1:2014279-2018169 GCF_010583005.1 Odontomachus brunneus
TATATATATATATATATATATATATATATATATATATATATATATATATACACACATATATATATATACATACACACATATACACACACATATATCATACATACATACATACATACAAACATATATATACATACATATATACATACATATATATATATATATATATATATATATATATATATATATATATATATATATATACTCATTATGCTTATAAAATTATTTAATATTTGCTTATCACATACAGAGTGCTTTAATAAATATTATCACTTATATAAAGGCAACTTTTTCTCCATATGAGTATTAATATTTCTTGAAGCATCCTATACACTCTATCTGTAATTAATTAATTAATACATTGCTTATTAAAATTGGGAATAAAAGCTGAATGCAGATGGAATGTATATGGAATGTAGATTAAGACTATTAAATAATTCTGAAGCCAATCTATTAAGGACAACTCCTGCTACGTACGTGGAGAAAATGACATTAAGCATTCATTTGCAGGATCAAGATAAAACAATCGTTTGTATAACGTTGTATGTCGAGATTATTCATTGTCCATTGTGATCTTCCAGGATCAATGTGGAGCCAAAATTTCAACTCGGCTAACTATCACCGTGAAGACTCAAGTTGCCGCAAAAAGTTGCTGCCGCAATATTACGATTGCGATAGACATTGTTATAAAGTAACGTGTACGGGTGTCGATCGTTGCGCATTTGTCGAATAAACGCGAACATATTCCATATTCTATAGGAAGTGCTGCGAGACCCCTTCGAGTCAAAATACGACGCGATGCATTGCCAGAACCACGTTCGCTACTTTGAGGTCAATCGCATCCCCGTGTGCGCGCCGGTGTCTGTTCTTGAACTTAGTTTTCGCTGTGTCCGTTGTTATAGCTACTAATTATTCTTGGGACGTCCACGCCAGAAAGCAGTAACTACAGACGGTACTAGTTCGAAACCAGTCCCGTGAAGTTACGTTAAGTCTTCTCTATGTAGTAGCCAACACGCTCGACATAAATCTACTGGTTATCGCTCTCAGCGACGTGGCCGCTTAATTCAATACAATAAATACAATCTTTTGGCGGGTGATTCAAAACGTAATCTACCGTGTTACGTCAAGCAAATAATTTCATTCCATTCACTTTGCCAAAAAAAAAACAAAGGAAGAAAGAGAGAAAAAGAAATAATTAAAGAAGTTTTGATCTTAAAAATCACACGAAAAAAAGATTTGTTTTGATTAACCAAAGTTCTGGAAATATGAATAAACTAGAAATTTCGATTAAAATTATTAGAATTCTTCCCAAGTTAACAAGATTTCTGGTCAACTTAAGTAGAATTTGGTAACTTTAACCAAAATTTTTCGGTCTATTCATACTTCACCAGAAATTAGGTTAACTCTGGAACTTAATATAAACATTAGATAAAATTTATCCGGACTAACGTTACCGTTTCTAAAAAGATGTATTTTGTTTTTTCAATTATAACTTTCTTCGACTCCATCGAATCATTAGTAGATTTACATATCTTGATATTTCGTACACTGATAAAAAAAAGAATGAATTTTAAAGATTTTTCCGAAAGTTATGAATAAGTGAAAATGCGCTGGGCAAAATTTATCCATGTTTAGGATTTACGAAACTTTTTGATGTTTAAGGTTCTCTAGGGTTAATCCAATAACATTTTTTTCGCGCGACAAATTTGCAAAAAATCTTGTAAATTCGTCAAACTAACACGGGACCGCAGCGTTTGGCTGCAACGCAAGTTATACCGCGCTCCCGAAGCTTCGTTGAAAATTACACCGGACCCGATATGCAACGCTTAATAAATCGCCCCCAGCTATGTGGTAAAAAGTGGATAAATTGGAAAACACCTCAGCGCGCGCTGTTGATTGATTTAATCTGGACGATACTTGGGCTAGTGAGCGCTAACTGGCATATCTCGTACTAGAGAGCGCGGACGTGTTGGACGGATTTACGCATAATTAAGCGACACGCGCGCACATACATACACACGGCGATAGGAAACCACGCGCCGCGTGCGTGTCAGCCACGCACCGCATAATTACTTTGATAGGAACTGCTGGAAACTACTTTCCGCGAGGAAGCGCACTCGCGCTCGCTCGCGACGCGAAAGCCGGAAAAGCCGCTTTCGCCTCGATCGGCTTTGTCATTACGGATGAAAACTTAGCGCGAGTTATTACTCGGAAAGTCACGTTATTGTGCCGGTCGCATTCGCGGGCGGCGCCGCATTCACGGCCGTAAACGCCGCGCACAAAGGGAGGTCTCTCCACGTAATACGCGATGCAAACGATATTATGCACGTTGCATCTATTATGACTGCGTTGCACGGCGTTGTGCGGTCTGCGTCCGCGCTCAAAACGAACGCAGCTCTCCGACGAATGCGATTAACTATTAGCGTGGAATATTTAAAAAATTTCGCGATGCACATACACACGCAAAGTATTTTAAACAAACAAAGAGGTATTTTAAAATTCGATGTTAAGTGATTCATCCTATGTGTGTGTGTGTTATATATTTATAAGCATAACTTAACGTCAGATTCTAAAGTATCTTCTTGATTTTTTTATAAGGATTTTTTAAAAGGAAATATGCAAAACTTGAATCACACACAATGCACGATTTTATATCTGATATGCATACCAACTCACAGCTCAGTTCACTGCATATATCTTCCACTACACGACAGTGATTCACACAGTGAACTGAACAATTACCACCCATGTTAGAACACATGAAATTGTGCGTCGTGTGATATTCAGTTTAAGGAGTACTTATGTGGTTGGAAGGGTAAGTACTGAAGGGAATAAGTGGTCAGCTATTTAATAGAGATGTGCGAATCAAAAATTCTTTATGTTGAATTGAATCGAATGATCTCAGATTTTAATTTCGAATTCGAATTGAATCGAATCTTTGGATGAAATCGAATCGAATCTTTGAAAGAATTTTTAATTATCATAATCATTGAATTTAACATGAAAATAGTGACTTTAATATGAGAGATAATATTGATCATATGATATCAATTTATTTTAAGATAAGATATTTATATATATTTAAATGTTTCCGCTTTATAAAAATATTTTTATTCACGTATATTTAAATTTATGATAGGTTATAATAGTGCATGTCGAAACAAATTAAACAAATTAAACTTATTCATAGAAATTATCATAAATTAAATTTATTCTTAAATCATCTTGTGCAAAATATGCAAATAATAAAGCAAATAAATGATCTAATTTTAAAATAAAATGAGATCTGCACTATATTATAAGAAGTACATATTAACTCTACATAAAAGACTAAAAATCTAAATTGAATAAAAAGTTCTTGTCAGCAGTATGTCAACAATACGCAAAATTATAGTACGTAACATATATATATATATATATATATATATATATATATATATATATATATAAAGAAAATAACCTTAAATAAAATTTAAAATAAAAAAATAATCAAAACTCTTAAACTGAAAAAATTTTGATTAACTCAGAGTATTCTTTTTTTGAGATTCCATGTCCAATTGAGATGCCGTTAATTTTTCTCCAAAGCGCGGATAGTCGATAGCTGACAAATTGTCGTGACAAAATATAATTTGTCTCACATTCTCTGAGGTATCACATGTAAGACGCAGTCAGCGTATGTGCACGATTCGTATTCGAATATTTTCGATTTGAAATTTTCGAATTATTCGGATTCGAATCATAGGAATTCAAATTGGAGTCGAATCGAATTTTACTTGATTCGATTCGAATTCGAATAGTTCACACATCTCTATTATTTAATCCTCACACATTTTTCTTTAATATAAAAAACGACAATTATATATATATATATATATATATATATATATATATAT
>NW_022639471.1:2018246-2023758 GCF_010583005.1 Odontomachus brunneus
TATATATATATATATATATATATATATATATATATATATATATATATATATACACACACTCCCCCCATACTCACCCACATACATACAGAGCGAATCACCGAACGTTATACTACAAAATATCTGTTGTTTGCAATATTAAAAAAGATGATCTCAAAAAAGAAAAGAAAACCACGAAATGAATGTTTTGCTGGGCATAATATTCGTTTCTCCCAACCATACAATTTATTCTTCCTACATTTTCTCCTACATTTTCTCTAATATAAAAAACAGCAATATATACATGCAGAATAATCTAACGTTAAACTCTAAAATATTTTTATTGTTTTCAAGAAAAGATGACCATGGAATGAACGTTTCGCTGATCACAATAATTATCCTTCTCTTTCGACCATATATTCCTCACACACTTTCCCCGGACATAAAAGAACAAGGGAGATATTTTGATATCTGACGTTGAGATGAGTCACTCTGTATGTATGGACGTACCACATAAGCGTAAGTGCGAAACAATGAACCCAATTCCCTCGCACCCCTCCCCCTCCTGCCGTTCAGTTATTACTTCCCGCTGCTTTTCGATTGAAAAATACGCGAGCGCAAGGCGATGAAGCGCGCGCGCGCGCACGCGGATAATTTTCCAACTTTTTACTCGCGAATCGAAGTATCGGAAACGAGAGCGGCCTTGTGCCCGTGCCTTGTTCGTTCTTATAAGCGGTCGTAACCGCGCTTGCAAACGAAAGAGCGAAATAGAATTCCACGTGATTGCAATTTACATTCGATACGTTCGCACAGGCAATAGCGAGTCGGTAAAGGGAGAAGGATATCGCGGCGATAAAAGAAAGCACGGAATATGAGGTTCTTCCACAACCCCTCTGATTTCTCCCCCCCCCCCTCCCACCTTTGGTGCAAATCTCGAATCGGCCGCCCCTTCGAGCTCTTCGACAAAAGGCGGTCTCGTGGAGAGAACACCTCATTTCGGCGCGTCTACCGCGCACAAGCCCGGAGAAATCGTGGGGCTTACGTAATATAATTTGTGCGGGATTTTCGAGTGTTCGGTGAGATTCTATCGCGCGTACGCGCAACAAAGGATATTTCGATGCGCGCGGGAGGAAGGAAATTTAAACCATATTAATTCGTCACTCCGCTAAGTAAGCAAAAGAGAAGTTCGGAATTGTCGCATTTAATAACCGGCACTTGAACTGGCATCTAACGAGTTTCACGTTAATCTTTTGATCTTAATGAAGATAGAACAAAAGAGAAAAACAGAGAGAGAGAGAGAAAGAGAAGGATGGCAGGAAAGACGAAGGGAGAGAAAGTGGACGAGGAAGAAAGAGAAAACTTTCTTTGGAGATAATGCCGTGAACCTTGTGTGCAGTTTTGGGCGCGCGCAGAAAAGGAAATCCTGAATTCCAGATATTATCGTGTATTCAAGCGCATCGCGCGCTGCTTGATACATACATCAACGTCGATCGCATCGATGAAGGAATGGGCCGAGTATAATAAAGCGGCGCGATAAATACACGAGAACACTGAATGGCTTAATTAATATTCATTTACAACGCGCGATACGTTCAGATTAAACGTATTAAACGCCGCCCGGACGAGATGCCCGTCGCGTATATATCGCAGCGGGCGAGGCGTGAAAAATTACGCGGTTTTCCGAGCGTGCGCGTGCATACACACGACGCGGACACGCACAGATAAAATATCTAGCGATAAACACGGGCGATCGTCCTTCCGCGCGGACGAGCATTATCCTGACTGTAACTCCAAGATTATCTGACCGACAATGACACGTGATGTACGCTTATCCGTCCCTTTTTATCCATGCGGCATGTTAGTTTGAAATATTCTCGACGCGGATAATATGAGCTCGTCTCGGCTCGAGAGAGAGACGAGCGAAGACAAAACTCCGGTCAGTCCGACTCGATCTCAAACACACTCGCGCGGAATATTGAATACCGAAAAGTGCACGCGAGGAAAATGTTGTCGTAACATTGCAGCAAAATTTCTGCAATCTTGAGCCGTACAGAGAATTATGACCGAAATTGCTCACTTAAAAATGCCACGCAAATGTTTGGCTTTTTGCTATAAAAAATTATTACAATTGTTCGCATTTTTGTGTGCGACTGCGAAAGATTATTACATGCATGATTAAATTGTGATCTTCGTAATATTTTTCATGTTCTGCATTGAAGAATGCAAACAGTTTTCTCTGTTGCTCAGAGTTTCCAAGTGATAT
Organism: Odontomachus brunneus; assembly: GCF_010583005.1. Lineage (NCBI taxonomy): Eukaryota > Metazoa > Arthropoda > Insecta > Hymenoptera > Formicidae > Odontomachus > Odontomachus brunneus. The sequence goes on from NW_022639471.1 coordinate 2,020,486, forward strand.
GATTTTTAAGTTTCAAAGAGATTAATTTTCTCTTTATATATATATATATATATATATATATATATATATATATATATATATACATGGCTTACATCATTTAAAACATAAGCTAGTGGTTCGCTGCCAAATTTAATGTATATTTCTTTTAAAAATAAAAAATGCCAGTTCTTATCATAACACCGGGAAAAAGCGTGGAATAAGGAGAATTGTTAAACTTAATTATTATAGAATAAATTTATTACTCACAAAGCAATTCTTTTTATGAAAGATACTTAATACTGATAGTATTTCAATATGAAAAATATGGAATTAAATAAAATTATGTGGAATATGCCATGTACAATTTATCTGATAACAGCCACAAAAAATTGTAGTTGATAAAGAGACTCTAAGTTCATTCCCAGACTCGGCGCATAAAAACACACAAAGAGCACGTCAGTAATCTCATGTGGCCAACTGCCTGTTGACAAACGTTATTATCTAAAATTTACGAAAAACGCGGCGCACAACGTGGCCCATCCGATTCCAGATAGTTATTTCGTGTTCGCGGCTCAGCATCGTAAAGATAAGAATCTATACGATTATGTAATAGGCCAGAGATAACTTTTACCGGAGATGTGTTGAGCGCATCGCAATGCTCGCTTCACTACGCGGCAATAGTCCGGAAACACGTTACGCTCGTATTACGACGAAATTAGGTCGGAATAGCTCCTCGGAGAGAAGCGCTCCTGCCAGGAAAAAGGATCGCTCGCCTGCTCGAAAAAAAGAAAGGTCGTGACCGGGCATTAAGCTGGTTTATTGCGCCACTTACTCCACACGTATCCTTATAAAGTACATCGTATCGCTGAAGGACGTCGTCCCCGACGTCGTGGTCGTGTATGCCTTACTCCTACCCCGCCTAAACGTCGTGTCGTTTCATAGACGACGAGGACGACGACGACGAGAGCGACGACGATGACGAGATGTAAAAGGGGGAATTTTCGGCAAAGATGAGCTACGGTCGCCGCGGCGATTTCCAACTTTCCGTGCCGCGCAGCCAACTTTGCAGTTCGCGATTACATTTTCATACAGAACGGAGTTCCGTCCGGGGATCCGGCCGGCGAAAAAAGGATTAATAGATATTCCCAATTCCCGGGGAGAATGACCGCGAAAGCACGGCGCACAGTCCCCGACGACTTCCGCCTCGATCCGCGAATAATCACACGGAAAAAGCGGCATGGCTGGCACACGCATAAATCTGGTTATGCCAGGCGAATTCAACAGTGAAACACGGAACTAATTAAGTGGTTGCTGCAACCGCGAAACAACTGCTGAGTCACAGTGACGATATTTGGTTGCTCCAATCAGAATGTATCTGTGGTAAATGCTACCCCTACCGACTTCTGATTGCCACAAACAGATCACACATAACTATATTGATATAGTTGCACTAAGAAAATTATTTTTCTACTTGGAAATAAAAAATATCTGACACGCATGATCTGATACGGACGATTTTGTCATGTTTTTTACTTGTGTCAGATGGGATGCATTAGTGCAAAACACACAAAAGGCAGTTAAATGTTTTGCAGTTAAAAAACAACCTGATTAATCCTATTTTAGCCAAATTTCGGTTCAGTGTACCAAATTTTCGTTTCGACAACAAATGGTTATAACGGGAATTATTTAAATACGAGAAAGATGAATAAATGACTAGCAAATACTGCGATATGTTTGTATTTAATCAATGTAGACAACAGAGACAGAATTTCTATCTGAACTGTTGGGAAATTTAGCAAGAAAGTGTCTCTGTGGCGACCAAATCAGAGCCAGTCATACTTCTTATAAAAACTGACTGTGGTGGATAAACAAGACTAGTGATAAGAGACAAACGAATGTATAATCTTCGCATTTACCTGATTCGCATTGCTGGAATGCTGCTGCTGTGAATTGAACGTACATCATAGACGATACATTTCTAGCAGATACAAAACACAGTGATAAATCTTAACTGTGACATTTAGAATTCTAGCTGAACCAGCGAAACACTTTTTCAAGTATATATGTCCTGCTCACAATTTAATATTTCTGGTCATGTGCACCGTATTGTTTCTCTTCCCGTGCACGCGCGTAACTGATAACTCATCAGACAACGAGGGCAACGGAATAACGAGAGGAGCGCGAGTTATCCCGGTGAACGTACGACTCACCCGGACGACCGTATTTACCCCTTACACTATGGGGCGCTCGCCGTGAAAAAGAGCCGGCTATGATGGGGCATTACGTCGGTTTATTTAATCGCTTAAGGTCCGCGCGCTCCCCCTTAACGAGCTATCATTAAATTGATGTTAACATGGCTCAACTGCGCCGGCATCGCCGCGTACGGCGAGAGGGTTGTTCCGGTGGTCTGTGAGGAAGAGACCGGCGGGACCAGGAAGAAGAAGAAGTAGGTGGAGGAGGGTGGTAGTTGGATGGTAGGAATCGGGGTTAGATAGTTCCGGAGGACAGTGCAGCGGTCGGCGGGGCGAATGGTTCAACGGCAGCTTCATCGATCTCGTTAAAGCTTGCTTCCCTTTACTTTAGGCGTTTTCTTTTCTTCGCTTCGTCCGGATCACTCGGCGGCGACGGAGAAGGCCGAAGGCATTCTCCTTTGCTCTCTCCTTGTCTCTCTTTCGCTCTATTCCTTACTCTCCTCTTCCTCTTCTCTTTTCCCATCTATCTCCTCTTCTCTCTCTCTCCCTCCCTCTCTCTCTCTCTCTCTCTCGCTCTCTCGAATTCCTGCTCGAAGTCCTGCTTTCTCCAAGCTCTTTCCGCTACTATCGCTCGGCTGACTCCTGACGCCTCTCCACCCGATCCACCGGCGCCTTTGCTAACCTCGAGACCGAGCGAGCGAGCAAGCGACCAACCGGCTCCAGACCCAACCGCCGACTTCGCAGCCAGATTACACCCGCGGGGGAAATTTTACCTACGTACCAGCTCCCACCTCCGTCCCGACGTCGCTCCATTTAAGTACCGCCGTCGAGATCCTCCGCGAGATCACCCGGCCGAGCACACGTCCGAGCTAACGCGTGTGTACGACTGTGCACGCCTGTTACCCTCTCCGGTACACAAGACTCGTCTACGAGATGAGCGCGAATGCAAAGTGGCCGTCCACTGAACTGAATGACGGACGGACAAGTGAAGTGTGAATGTACGCGAGCGTGACACCGCAAGCCGTTTGCGCGACTAAATCGTGGGTATTCCAGAAACGTGTTATGAATGAAAGGGAAGAGAGAGAGAGAGAGAGAGAGAGAG